>NW_027640038.1:0-126952 GCF_949606895.1 Notothenia rossii | reverse complement strand
ATAAGTGTAGTATTCCAATATGCGGATGATAATACAATCACCGTAAGAGACATGGAAAGTGTAAGAGGGGTCTTAGAGAGTGTGGAGATATATGGAAGAGCTTCAGGGGCTAAAATTAATATGGAAAAGTCAGAGTACATGGTGCTGGGAAATGGTGATGTAGGGAGAGAGGAGTTAGGTTTAAAAGAGAATAAGGAATATATTAGGGTACTGGGTATTAATGTGGGTTTGAAGGACAGAGAGGGGAGGGATGTGCAATATGAGGGAGTGGTGGGTAGTTTAAAAAAGACCCTAAGCTTCTGGAAACTGAGGAGATTAAAACTGAGGGGGAAAGTTATAGTAGTAAATGGTCTCATCATGAGCAAGCTAGTTTATGTAATGAGTGTAATGGAGGTGCCAGACAGAGTCATAAAAGAGGTAAATAAAATAGTGAGTGAGTTCATGTGGGAGGGGAAGGGAGTGAGGATAGCTAGGGAGGTTCTAGAGAATGACTATAAAGATGGGGGGCTAAAACTAATAAATGTGGAAAGGAAGATGAAAGCAATGAGGGTTAAAACGATGATAAAATATCTAAATAAGGGAAATAAGCATGTGTGGAAAGAATTTTTGAGAGACAGTATAAATAAAGGAGGGGGGTGTGGGGACAGTGGGATATTTATGCGCTTTAAGAAAGGGTGGATGAATGGAATGAATGATTTTCAAAGGGAGGTGATGAATGCGTGGGGAGAGTTCTTGGGGAATGTGAAGTATGAATGTGAGAATGCGCAGCAGGTATGGAAACAACCCATATTCCAAAACTATAGGATAATGAAAGAGGGCGAAGTATTATTTAATTTACCAATGTGGAGGGCTGGATTTAGGGTAATAAGAGACCTAGTCTATGAGTATGTTCCGGGGTTCATGAGGGCTCAAGTTATTGTTGATGGGACAAGGGAAAATAATCTGTTAATGGGGGGAAGGACAGCGGAAGGCATGATGGAGAGCATCAAAGAGGGGATGCCGGTGGAATGGAGGAGGATGGTGGAGAGCAAGAAGGTGGGAGGGGGCGAAAGTGAGGTAGCGCTATATGTGGGTGAAGGGGTGAAGCTGGGAGACCTTAGCACGAAAAGGATATACAAAACCCTTGGGAAGGGGGATGCAAGGAGACCAGCATCAGAAAGGGTATGGGAAAAGGTGATGGGGGGAATGGATGTGAAAAAGATGTGGGTGAATCTGAGAGTGAAAGGGAATAGTGTGGAGGGTGAGCACTTTGATTTCTGTTTAAGGCACAACAGGGTGTTCAACAATTTAATAATAAGTATGTTTGACAAAGAGGTTAAGAGAGAATGTGATGTGTGTAAGGTGGGAGTGGAGAATTGTATGCATGAGTTTTTTGAGTGTGGGGAATTAAGGGGGTTCTTTGGGAAAATAAAATAATTGATATGCAGGTGCTGGGATGAAGGGGTGTTAAAATGTCTAGAGTGGAAAGAATTGTGGTTGTTTGGGTTGAGTGGGAGAAGGGATGGGTGCAATGTTGATATGTTAAATCTATGTTTAAGCCAGGCAAGATATGCGGTGAAAATAAGAAGGAATGTAGCACACTATGAGGGGAGAGTGGATGGAGTGTGGGGAATTATGAAGAGGAATATAATGAGGGTTGTTGGAATGTTATATGTGTACAAAGATAATGAGATGTTCATGAAAGATCATGTGGATGGTTTTACACTGATAGAAGTGAATGATGGAAAGCTTAAGTATAATTTTGAAAAATAAGGAATGATGACCTGTGAAAGGGGAATAAATGTAAAAGAATGGTGGATTAGGGATGTCGGGGAAGTGAAAGACAAGATACGACTGTGATGTATACTTTGTATTAAATGCATTGGGGTCCTCTTCTTTTTGGGGGATTTGTTATGCAATGTGAGTGTTTGTTTAATCTGTGTGAAAACATTTTGATAATAAATAATAAAAAGAAAAAAAAAAAAAAACGCTCGCCCCTGGATGCGGTTGGTCGCGTGTTCGAGTCCATGCTGTGGCATACTTTTTTTCATTTTCACCCTTTTTCTATGGATCTCCAAAAAGTCAACTTTGACTTTTTCTGAGTCTGGAGGAATTCAAGGGGAGTTTTCAGGGGAGTGCATTCTCTCTGCCATCTGCTCCCTCTGTGTGCGTTGCTGCATGCAGCAGCTGCGTGTGTGTGTGTAAACTGCCCCTCCCCTTCGCAAGCAGGCGGGGGAGAGAGAGATGTTTCGTCTCGATTTACACATGCTATGACTCCGGGGGTACTTCCATTCGCTTCGTCTTGATCTGTTGATGTTATTTCATGTCTCGTTTGTCCATTGTGACGGTGGGAAAGCCAGGGAAATGTCCCGGAGATATACTGAGAAATCTTTGTAACAGCATTTTCCTGCGATCACAGCTGTTCGCAGCTACGAGGCTGGGACCGCTTCCATTCGCTTCGTCTTGATCTGTAGATGTTATTTAATGTCTCATTTGTTCATTTTGATGGAGAAAAAGTTGTACATTTAGTAAATTCAGAGTGTCTAAGATGCACAAGTAGGCATGTTTGAGTACTCAGGTCCAGTGGCTCACTGTGTTAACGCTCGCCCCTGGATGCGGTTGGTCGCGTGTTCGAATCCATGCTGTGGCATTCTTTTTTTCATTTTCACCCTTTTTCTATGGATCTCCAAAAAGTGATCTTTTACATTTTCTGAGTCTGGAGGAATTCAAGGGGAGTTTTCAGGGGAGTGCGTTCTCTCTGCCATCTCCTCCCTGTGTGTGTGTTGCTGCATGCAGCAGCTGCGTGTGTGTGTAAACTGCCCCTCCCCCTCGCAAGCAGGCGGGGGAGAGAGAGATGTTTCGTCTCGATTTACACATGCTATGACTCCGGGGGTACCTCCATTCGCTTCGTCTTGATCTGTTGATGTTATTTCATGTCTCGTTTGTCCATTGTGTCGGTGGGAAAGCCAGGGAAATGTCCCGGAGATATACTGAGAAATCTTTGTAACAGCATTTTCCTGCGATCACAACTGTTCACAGCTACGAGGCTGGGACCGCTTCCATTCGCTTCGTCTTGATCTGTAGATGTTATTTCATGTCTCATTTGTTCATTTTGATGGAGAAAAAGTTGTACATTTAGTGAATTCAGAGTTTCTAAGATGCAAAAGTAGGCATGTTTGAGTACTCAGGTCCAGTGGCTCACTGCGTTAATGCTCGCCCCTGGATGCGGTTGGTCGCGTGTTCGAATCCATGCTGTGGCATTCTTTTTTTCATTTTCACCCTTTTTCTATGGATCTCCAAAAAGTGAACTTTTACATTTTCTGAGTCTGGAGGAATTCAAGGGGAGTTTTCAGGGGAGTGCATTCTCTCCGCCATCTCCTCCCTGTGTGTGCGTTGCTGCATGCAGCAACTGCGTGTGTGTGTGTAAACTGCCCCTCCCCTTCGCAAGCAGGCGGGGGAGAGAGAGATGTTTCGTCTCGATTTACACATGCTATGACTCCGGGGGTACTTCCATTCGCTTCGTCTTGATCTGTTGATGTTATTTCATGTCTCGTTTGTCCATTTTGACGGTGAGAAAGCCAAGGAAATGTCCCGGAGATATACTGAGAAATCTTTGTAACAACATTTTCCTGCGATCACAGCTGTTCACAGCTACGAGGCCGGGACCGCTTCCATTCGCTTCGTCTTGATCTGTAGATGTTATTTAATGTCTCATTTGTTCATTTTGATGGAGAACAAGTTGTACATTTAGTAAATTCAGAGTGTCTAAGATGCACAAGTAGGCGTGTTTGAGTACTCAGGTCCAGTGGCTCACTGTGTTAACGCTCGCCCCTGGATGCGGTTGGTCGCGTGTTCGAATCCATGCTGTGGTGTACTTTTTTTCATTTTCACCCTTTTTTCTATGGATCTCCAAAAAGTCAACTTTGACTTTTTCTGAGTCTGGAGGAATTCAAGGGGAGTTTTCAAGGGACTCTACCCGCCTTATGAGGCACTATTTTCGAATAATTTTTTCCATTTTCACCCTTTTTCTATGGATCTCCAAAAAGTGATCTTTTACATTTTCTGAGTCTGGAGGAATTCAAGGGGAGTTTTCAGGGGAGTGCGTTCTCTCTGCCATCTCCTCCCTGTGTGTGTGTTGCTGCATACAGCAGCTGCGTGTGTGTGTAAACTGCCCCTCCCCCTCGCAAGCAGGCGGGGGAGAGAGAGATGTTTCGTCTCGATTTACACATGCTATGACTCCGGGGGTACCTCCATTCGCTTCGTCTTGATCTGTTGATGTTATTTCATGTCTCGTTTGTCCATTGTGACGGTGGGAAAGCCAGGGAAATGTCCCGGAGATATACTGAGAAATCTTTGTAACAGCATTTTCCTGCGATCACAGCTGTTCACAGCTACGAGGCTGGGACCGCTTCCATTCGCTTCGTCTTGATCTGTAGATGTTATTTCATGTCTCATTTGTTCATTTTGATGGAGAAAAAGTTGTACATTTAGTGAATTCAGAGTTTCTAAGATGCAAAAGTAGGCATGTTTGAGTACTCAGGTCCAGTGGCTCACTGCGTTAATGCTCGCCCCTGGATGCGGTTGGTCGTGTGCTCGAATCCATACTGTGGCATACTTTTTTTCATTTTCACCCTTTTTCTATGGATCTCCAAAAAGTCAACTTTGACTTTTTCTGAGTCTGGAAGAATTCAAGGGGAGTTTTCAAGAGACTCTACCCGCCTTATGAGGCACTATTTTCGAATACTTTTTTCCATTTTCACCCTTTTTCTATGGATCTCCAAAAAGTGAACTTTTACATTTTCTGAGTCTGGAGGAATTCAAGGGGAGTTTTCAGGGGAGTGCATTCTCTCTGCCATCTCCTCCCTGTGTGTGCGTTGCTGCATGCAGCAGCTGCGTGTGTGTGTGTAAACTGCCCCTCCCCTTCGCAAGCAGGCGGGGGAGAGAGAGATGTTTCGTCTCGATTTACACATGCTATGACTCCGGGGGTACTTCCATTCGCTTCGTCTTGATCTGTTGATGTTATTTAATGTCTCGTTTGTCCATTGTGACGGTGGGAAAGCCAGGGAAATGTCCCGGATATATACTGAGAAATCTTTGTAACAGCATTTTCCTGCGATCACAGCTGTTCACAGCTACGAGACTGGGACCGCTTCCATTCGCTTCGTCTTGATCTGTAGATGTTATTCCATGTCTCATTTGTTCATTTTGATGGAGAAAAAGTTGTACATTTAGTGAATTCAGAGTGTCTAAGATGCACAAGTAGGCATATTTGCGTACTCATGTCCAGTGGCTCACTGCGTTAACACTCGCCCCTGGATGCGGTTGGTCGCGTGTTCGAATCCATGCTGTGGCATTCTTTTTTTCATTTTCAACCTTTTTCTATGGATCTCCAAAAAGTGATCTTTTACATTTTCTGAGTCTGGAGGAATTCAAGGGGAGTTTTCAGGGGAGTGCGTTCTCTCTGCCATCTCCTCCCTGTGTGTGTGTTGCTGCATGCAGCAGCTGCGTGTGTGTGTAAACTGCCCCTCCCTCTCGCAAGCAGGCGGGGGAGAGAGAGATGTTTCGTCTCGATGTACACATGCTATGACTCCGGGGGTACCTCCATTCGCTTCGTCTTGATCTGTTGATGTTATTTCATGTCTTGTTTGTCCATTGTGACGGTGGGAAAGCCAGGGAAATGTCCCGGAGATATACTGAGAAATCTTTGTAACAGCATTTTCCTGCGATCACAGCTGTTCACAGCTACGAGGCTGGGACCGCTTCCATTCGCTTCGTCTTGATCTGTAGATGTTATTTAATGTCTCATTTGTTCATTTTGATGGAGAAAAAGTTGTACATTTAGTGAATTCAGAGTTTCTAAGATGCACAAGTAGGCATGTTTGAGTACTCAGGTCCAGTGGCTCACTGCGTTAACGCTCGCCCCTGGATGCGGTTGGTCGCGTGTTCGAATCCATGCTGTAGCATACTTTTTTTCATTTTCACCCTTTTTCTATGGATCTCCAAAAAGTCAACTTTGACTTTTTCTGAGTCTGGAGGAATTCAAGGGGAGTGTTCAAGGGACTCTACCCGCCTTATGAGGCACTATTTTCGAATACTTTTTTCCATTTTCACCCTTTTTCTATGGATCTCCAAAAAGTGAACTTTTACATTTTCTGAGTCTGGAGGAATTCAAGGGGAGTTTTCAGGGGAGTGCGTTCTCTCTGCCATCTCCTCCCTGTGTGTGCGTTGCTGCATGCAGCAGCTGCGTGTGTGTGTAAACTGCCCCTCCCCTTCGCAAGCAGGCGGGGGAGAGAGAGATGTTTCGTCTCGATTTACACATGCTATGACTCCGGGGGTACCTCCATTCGCTTCGTCTTGATCTGTTGATGTTATTTCATATCTCGTTTGTCCATTGTGACAGTGGGAAAGCCAGGTAAATGTCCCGGAGATATACTGAGAAATCTTTGTAACAGTATTTTCCTGCGATCACAGCTGTTCACAGCTACGAGGCTGGGACCGCTTCCATTCGCTTCGTCTTGATCTGTAGATGTTATTTAATGTCTCATTTGTTCATTTTGATGGAGAAAAAGTTGTACATTTAGTAAATTCAGAGTGTCTAAGATGCACAAGTAGGCAGGTTTGAGTACTCAGGTCCAGTGGCTCACTGTGTTAACGCTCGCCCCTGGATGCGGTTGGTCGCGTGTTCGAATCCATGCTGTGGCATTCTTTTTTTCATTTTCACCCTTTTTCTATGGATCTCCAAAAAGTCAACTTTGACTTTTTCTGAGTCTGGAGGAATTCAAGGGGAGTTTTCAAGGGACTCTACCCGCCTTATGAGGCACTATTTTCGAATACTTTTTTCCATTTTCACCCTTTTTCTATGAATCTCCAAAAAGTGAACTTTTACATTTTCTGAGTCTGGAGGAATTCAAGGGGAGTTTTCAGGGGAGTGCATTCTCTCTGCCATCTCCTCCCTGTGTGTGCGTTGCTGCATGCAGCAGCTGCGTGTGTGTGTGTAAACTGCCCCTCCCCTTCGCAAGCAGGCGGGGGAGAGAGAGATGTTTCGTCTCGATGTACACATGCTATGACTCCGGGGGTACCTCCATTCGCTTCGTCTTGATCTGTTGATGTTATTTCATGTCTCGTTTGTCCATTGTGACGGTGGGAAAGCCAGGGAAATGTCCCGGAGATATACTGAGAAATCTTTGTAACAGCATTTTCCTGCGATCACAGCTGTTCACAGCTACAAGGCTGGGACCGCTTCCATTCGCTTCGTCTTGATCTGTAGATGTTATTTAATGTCTCATTTGTTCATTTTGATGGAGAAAAAGTTGTACATTTAGTGAATTCAGAGTTTCTAAGATGCACAAGTAGGCATGTTTGAAAACTCAGGTCCAGTGGCTCACTGCGTTAACGCTCTGATCACGCCCGCTAGGAGCGCATTGAGAGTGAGCAGTGTATGTGTGGACGCAAAAGTTTGGGACGAATTTGGACAAAGTGGAGCAAATAAGACGGTTTTTGCACTTTATTTTTGGACAAACAGCCCCCCAAACAGCTCTGCTGTCGGGGGGGATACTTTCAAACCGTGTTTTGTGAACATCAGAGGAGAAAATACGAGGAGCAACAGCGCGAACGCAGCGAGAGTGCTGGAGGAAGCAGGTCAATTGTTTGCTGAGGAAACGGGACAAAGTGTTTAAAACAAGCGTTTTAATCGCGATCTTTTCCGGCAAAACCCCCCCCCAAACAGCTCAGCTGTCTGGGGGGACAAACATTGAAGGTGCGTTGTGGAGAAAATGGAGAAAAGAACGGAGAATAAGGACGTGAATCCTGGAATGTCTGGAATGTCTGGAATGCGGGGGGCGGCGATGAAAGCGGGAGAAGCCGAGCTGAATGCAGCGGAGCATGCTGGAGAAACGGGAGGAAAACCGACAATGCAGACGGATACTGAGGGCTCTACACAAGGAAAGGATGTAAGAGAGGCGGCCTGCATGATGGGAAATATAAGGAATGAAGAGGAGAAAGCGAAGCTGCTGCTGGAGAGGAAGCTGGATGAGAGGAGCCGGGAGGAAAGAGAGGCGGAAAAAGCCGGACTAATGAAAGGAAAGGCTGGAAAGAAGGGAATTATGGAGAGAGAAGAGGAGATGGGTGCATTTCAATCCGGAACAAGCACAACAACGGCTTCAAAGAGACTGGGAGGAGGACATTGCGGAGCGGAACAGAACCCGGAAGAGGGCGCGAGGAATAGCAGCGGAGGCATTAAGGAACGCGCAGGGAAGAGCGGCGAGGCTCTAAAGACAAGCGGAGGGTCAGAAAATGCACAGGAGAGTGCGCAGAGAAGAACAGAAGAGGAGGAAAGCCGGGAGAACACGGGAGAAGGACAAAAGTTCGTGAATGGAGACGACGGAAGGAAAGAGGAGGGTCCTGGACAAAGAAAGAAAACGGACGGAGAAAAAGAGAGAAACAGTTTGAAACAGGGCAGTAGCCAAGTAAAAGAGAGGGGGGGAAGGGTGGGAGAAGGGAATGAGGACATTAGTTACCGGGCGGATCTGACACTGGCGGTGACGGTGGAGGGGGGCTTGGGAAAGATTACAATGTTGGACATGCTGTGTGAAATACAGGATGAGTGTGGGGAGGTGCTGGGATGCAGGCTGAAGGGGGAAAGGTATGAGGTGACAATGAGATATGTGGAGGGAAAGAAGAGATTGCTGGAGGGGCTGAGGGTGAAGGGGGTGGTTATAAAGGCAGAGGAGTTAACTGCGATGGAGGTGATGGTGTCCTTTATGTACATGCCGATATATATCGAGGATGACCAGATCCTGAGGAGGCTGTTTGAGTGGGGGGTTAAGGCGGTTTCGCCCATCAAAAGACGTTATGTAAAGAACACCAGGGAGGGGATGAGGATAGCGGACGGGACACGCTTCCTCAAAGTTTCTCTTAATGAGAAGGTAACATCACTGCCGTACTCGACACAATTTAGAGTGGAGGGGGGGGCAGAATACGTAAGGGTCATACATGACAGACAGGTGGCGGTGTGCAGAAACTGTCTAAGGGCGGGGCACATTTTTAGGGAGTGTCCGGAGATAAAATGTTACAGGTGTGGGGGTGTTGGGCATTTTGCGAGGGATTGTGCTGGGGAAGAGAGGGTGGGAAGGAGAGAACAGGCCAGGCCTGAAAAGGAGGGGGAGAGGGAGAGGTACAATGTGGAGGAGGAAGCGGAGCAGGAGGTGGAAGAGGTGGATAAAGAAGAGGGGGGGGGGGAGGATGAGGAGGCTGATGAAGTGATAGAGGGAGAGAAGGTAGTGGTGGTGGCGGTGGGGCAGAAAGAAATAGGGGGGGAACAGAAGGAAGGAGGGAAGAAAAGACAACATGAGGGGGTAGCGGAGGAGGGAAATGAGGGGACACAGACAGTGGGGAAAGGGAAGGGGAAAAAGAAGAAAACAAAGACGGAGAGAAAGAAAAGTCCGAACGGCGAAGGTGTGGAGAAGAAGGAGGAGGTGACGGCGGTGGAGGAGAGAGGAGAATCGGTGATGGTGGTGGAGGAGAGAGAAGAAGCGGAGAAGGTGGGGGAGCAGAGAGTGGAAGATGAGATTACGTTGCTCTTGAAGGACGATGACGAAATCATAGAGGTGACGGTGGGAGAGCAGGAGATCGAGGAGCGGGTCGAGGTTCCGAGGACCAGGGGACGGAGTAGGAGTCCGATGACGCCTGGGAGAGAGGGATCGAGGGTCGGAGGAGATGACTCAAAACCATCAGGAATAACCGTGAGAGGGAAAGTGAAAACACGTTCACAAGTGGAGAAGAATGTGAAAGGAGTCGGTGGAGATGAACTGGACAGCGAAAGGTGAGCTGAAGGAGAACTTTTGGAATACTCCAACGCTAATCCCCTTTAAATAACAATGGTGAAGATTGTTTCTTTCAACGGCTGTGGCCTGGAAAAGAAGGACAAGTGGGAACAGAAATTTTTTTTCAAACTTTACATGCAATGGTGACGATATGTACATTTAATGGCCGGGGGCTAAAAACAAAGGACAGAAGGGACAGGGCTTTACTGCTATGTACAGCTGATGTCATATGCCTACAGGAGACACACTGGGACAATGAAAGTGTGGGTGATGTGATAATGGGATGGATGGGGAGGGTATTTTTCAATAATGGTGGTTTGAATGCAAGAGGGGTGGCAATATTGTTTAGAATGGGAAAAGTGGAAAGTGTGAAAAAGGTGGAGGATGATGGAAAAGGAAGGATGATTATTGCAGAGTTTGGTTATATGGGGGAAATGTATAGACTGATGAATATTCATGCGCCTAATGTGGAGAAAGAAAGAAAGAGTTTTTTTGAGGGTCTGGATGGGAAGTGTGGGGGAAATTGTGTGGTGGTGGGTGATTTCAATGTGAGGTGTGGAAGGATTGATGTGGCGGATGGGATGAGTTATAGAAATGACTCCTCACGAGGTGCATTGGAGAAACTGATGAGGGAGAACGGCTTAAGAGATGTGTGGAGAGAAAGGAATTTGGATGAGAGGGTATATACTAGAAAACAGGTGGTGGGGGGTGTGTTGAAGCAGAGTAGGATAGACTTGGTGCTGTGCAAGGGAAGGATAGGTGGGAAGGTGGGGACTTTTAAACATACAACGACTAGCTTGAGTGATCATGTTATCCTTGGCTTTAAGCTGGATGATGGATGTAAGGGAAGAGGGGGAGGGGTGTGGTGCCTAAACGCTGCTCTGCTTAAGGATGAGAAATACAAAAAGATGATGAATGAATGGTTAAGGAAGCAAGAGAAAATGGATGGTGAGGATGAAGGAGAATGGTGGGAGGGCCTAAAAAGAGAAATAAAAAAAATGAGCATAAAGTTCAGTTGTGGAAGAAATAAAAGAGGGAGAGAGAGGGAGGAGAGGTTAAAAGAGGCACTAAATAAAGAAGCAGAGAAGATAGAGGGAGAGGTAGGGAGAGATTTAGGGGTCTACAATAGTCTTAGGGATGAGTTAGGGATAGTGGAAAGAGAGAGGTGTATGGGGGCAATCATCAGGAGTAGGGCAAGATATTTAGTTGAAGGGGAAAAATGTACAGGTTTTTTCTTAGGGATGGAGAATAGGAAGCAGGGGAACAATCAGATTAGGCAGATAGAGGGTAAGGGGGGTGAGATTATTAAAGACTTAGTAGGGATAGTTAAGAGGGTGGAAGAGTTTTATAGAGAGCTCTTCCAGGAGGAAGTTAATGAAAAAGAGAGCCTGGAAAAGACTCTGGGGAGCATGAGGGCGGTGTTGACAGAAGAAGGAAGAGAGTTGTGCGAAGGGGAGATGGGAAAAGAGGAAATAGAGGCAGCAATAGATGGCATGGGCAAAAATAAAAGCCCGGGACTAGATGGCCTAACTGCAGAGTTCTACATGGAATTTAAGGCTGTGCTAGTCCCAATGTTGAAGGAGTTGTTTAAGAGCTTCGAAGAGAAGGATGAACTGCCGGACGGATTGTCAACAGGGGTGATTAGCATATTGTACAAAAAGGGTAGTAGGGATAAATTAGGGAACTATAGGCCGTTAAGTATGTTAAATGGGGATTATAAGATTATGGCACGGGTGTTATCCAATAGAATGAAGAGGGTGATTGGTGCGGTGGTGGGGAGCACCCAGGCATATAGTATTCCTGGAAGGGATATATGTGACACAGTTTGTAGTATTAGGGACACGGTAAATCATATGAAGGGTGGAGAAGGAGGGGTGTTGGTAAGCTTAGATCTGAATAAGGCTTTCGATAGGGTTAATCACGTTTATTTATTCAGGGTTTTGGTAAAAGCAGGGTTTGGGAGGGGGTTTGTTGGGTGGATAAGGAGAATATATAGGAAAGCCATGAGTTGCGTTAAGGTTAATGGGATCATCACAAATGTATTTAAGTTAGGGAGATCCGTCCGGCAGGGATGCCCTCTATCGGCGATGCTCTATGCATTATCAGCGGAGCCCCTTGCGGCTTTGCTACAACAGAATGAGAGGGTAAAGGGGGTGATGGTGCCGGGGGGAGGGATAAGTGTAGTATTCCAATATGCGGATGATAATACAATCACCGTAAGAGACATGGAAAGTGTAAGAGGGGTCTTAGAAAGTGTGGAGATATATGGAAGAGCTTCAGGGGCTAAAATTAATATGGAAAAGTCAGAGTACATGGTGCTGGGAAATGGTGATGTAGGGAGAGAGGAGTTAGGTTTAAAAGAGAATAAGGAATATATTAGGGTACTGGGTATTAATGTGGGTTTGAAGGACAGAGAGGGGAGGGATGTGCAATATGAGGGAGTGGTGGGTAGTTTAAAAAAGACCCTAAGCTTCTGGAAACTGAGGAGATTAAAACTGAGGGGGAAAGTTATAGTAGTAAATGGTCTCATCATGAGCAAGCTAGTTTATGTAATGAGTGTAATGGAGGTGCCAGACAGAGTCATAAAAGAGGTAAATAAAATAGTGAGTGAGTTCATGTGGGAGGGGAAGGGAGTGAGGATAGCTAGGGAGGTTCTAGAGAATGACTATAAAGATGGGGGGCTAAAACTAATAAATGTGGAAAGGAAGATGAAAGCAATGAGGGTTAAAACGATGATAAAATATCTAAATAAGGGAAATAAGCATGTGTGGAAAGAATTTTTGAGAGACAGTATAAATAAAGGAGGGGGGTGTGGGGACAGTGGGATATTTATGCGCTTTAAGAAAGGGTGGATGAATGGAATGAATGATTTTCAAAGGGAGGTGATGAATGCGTGGGGAGAGTTCTTGGGGAATGTGAAGTATGAATGTGAGAATGCGCAGCAGGTATGGAAACAACCCATATTCCAAAACTATAGGATAATGAAAGAGGGCGAAGTATTATTTAATTTACCAATGTGGAGGGCTGGATTTAGGGTAATAAGAGACCTAGTCTATGAGTATGTTCCGGGGTTCATGAGGGCTCAAGTTATTGTTGATGGGACAAGGGAAAATAATCTGTTAATGGGGGGAAGGACAGCGGAAGGCATGATGGAGAGCATCAAAGAGGGGATGCCGGTGGAATGGAGGAGGATGGTGGAGAGCAAGAAGGTGGGAGGGGGCGAAAGTGAGGTAGCGCTATATGTGGGTGAAGGGGTGAAGCTGGGAGACCTTAGCACGAAAAGGATATACAAAACCCTTGGGAAGGGGGATGCAAGGAGACCAGCATCAGAAAGGGTATGGGAAAAGGTGATGGGGGGAATGGATGTGAAAAAGATGTGGGTGAATCTGAGAGTGAAAGGGAATAGTGTGGAGGGTGAGCACTTTGATTTCTGTTTAAGGCACAACAGGGTGTTCAACAATTTAATAATAAGTATGTTTGACAAAGAGGTTAAGAGAGAATGTGATGTGTGTAAGGTGGGAGTGGAGAATTGTATGCATGAGTTTTTTGAGTGTGGGGAATTAAGGGGGTTCTTTGGGAAAATAAAAGAATTGATATGCAGGTGCTGGGATGAAGGGGTGTTAAAATGTCTAGAGTGGAAAGAATTGTGGTTGTTTGGGTTGAGTGGGAGAAGGGATGGGTGCAATGTTGATATGTTAAATCTATGTTTAAGCCAGGCAAGATATGCGGTGAAAATAAGAAGGAATGTAGCACACTATGAGGGGAGAGTGGATGGAGTGTGGGGAATTATGAAGAGGAATATAATGAGGGTTGTTGGAATGTTATATGTGTACAAAGATAATGAGATGTTCATGAAAGATCATGTGGATGGTTTTACACTGATAGAAGTGAATGATGGAAAGCTTAAGTATAATTTTGAAAAATAAGGAATGATGACCTGTGAAAGGGGAATAAATGTAAAAGAATGGTGGATTAGGGATGTCGGGGAAGTGAAAGACAAGATACGACTGTGATGTATACTTTGTATTAAATGCATTGGGGTCCTCTTCTTTTTGGGGGATTTGTTATGCAATGTGAGTGTTTGTTTAATCTGTGTGAAAACATTTTGATAATAAATAATAAAAAGAAAAAAAAAAAAAACGCTCGCCCCTGGATGCGGTTGGTCGCGTGTTCGAGTCCATGCTGTGGCATACTTTTTTTCATTTTCACCCTTTTTCTATGGATCTCCAAAAAGTCAACTTTGACTTTTTCTGAGTCTGGAGGAATTCAAGGGGAGTTTTCAGGGGAGTGCATTCTCTCTGCCATCTGCTCCCTCTGTGTGCGTTGCTGCATGCAGCAGCTGCGTGTGTGTGTGTAAACTGCCCCTCCCCTTCGCAAGCAGGCGGGGGAGAGAGAGATGTTTCGTCTCGATTTACACATGCTATGACTCCGGGGGTACTTCCATTCGCTTCGTCTTGATCTGTTGATGTTATTTCATGTCTCGTTTGTCCATTGTGACGGTGGGAAAGCCAGGGAAATGTCCCGGAGATATACTGAGAAATCTTTGTAACAGCATTTTCCTGCGATCACAGCTGTTCGCAGCTACGAGGCTGGGACCGCTTCCATTCGCTTCGTCTTGATCTGTAGATGTTATTTAATGTCTCATTTGTTCATTTTGATGGAGAAAAAGTTGTACATTTAGTAAATTCAGAGTGTCTAAGATGCACAAGTAGGCATGTTTGAGTACTCAGGTCCAGTGGCTCACTGTGTTAACGCTCGCCCCTGGATGCGGTTGGTCGCGTGTTCGAATCCATGCTGTGGCATTCTTTTTTTCATTTTCACCCTTTTTCTATGGATCTCCAAAAAGTGAACTTTTACATTTTCTGAGTCTGGAGGAATTCAAGGGGAGTTTTCAGGGGAGTGCATTCTCTCCGCCATCTCCTCCCTGTGTGTGCGTTGCTGCATGCAGCAACTGCGTGTGTGTGTGTAAACTGCCCCTCCCCTTCGCAAGCAGGCGGGGGAGAGAGAGATGTTTCGTCTCGATTTACACATGCTATGACTCCGGGGGTACTTCCATTCGCTTCGTCTTGATCTGTTGATGTTATTTCATGTCTCGTTTGTCCATTTTGACGGTGGGAAAGCCAAGGAAATGTCCCGGAGATATACTGAGAAATCTTTGTAACAACATTTTCCTGCGATCACAGCTGTTCACAGCTACGAGGCCGGGACCGCTTCCATTCGCTTCGTCTTGATCTGTAGATGTTATTTAATGTCTCATTTGTTCATTTTGATGGAGAACAAGTTGTACATTTAGTAAATTCAGAGTGTCTAAGATGCACAAGTAGGCGTGTTTGAGTACTCAGGTCCAGTGGCTCACTGTGTTAACGCTCGCCCCTGGATGCGGTTGGTCGCGTGTTCGAATCCATGCTGTGGTGTACTTTTTTTCATTTTCACCCTTTTTTCTATGGATCTCCAAAAAGTCAACTTTGACTTTTTCTGAGTCTGGAGGAATTCAAGGGGAGTTTTCAAGGGACTCTACCCGCCTTATGAGGCACTATTTTCGAATACTTTTTTCCATTTTCACCCTTTTTCTATGGATCTCCAAAAAGTGATCTTTTACATTTTCTGAGTCTGGAGGAATTCAAGGGGAGTTTTCAGGGGAGTGCGTTCTCTCTGCCATCTCCTCCCTGTGTGTGTGTTGCTGCATACAGCAGCTGCGTGTGTGTGTAAACTGCCCCTCCCCCTCGCAAGCAGGCGGGGGAGAGAGAGATGTTTCGTCTCGATTTACACATGCTATGACTCCGGGGGTACCTCCATTCGCTTCGTCTTGATCTGTTGATGTTATTTCATGTCTCGTTTGTCCATTGTGACGGTGGGAAAGCCAGGGAAATGTCCCGGAGATATACTGAGAAATCTTTGTAACAGCATTTTCCTGCGATCACAGCTGTTCACAGCTACGAGGCTGGGACCGCTTCCATTCGCTTCGTCTTGATCTGTAGATGTTATTTCATGTCTCATTTGTTCATTTTGATGGAGAAAAAGTTGTACATTTAGTGAATTCAGAGTTTCTAAGATGCAAAAGTAGGCATGTTTGAGTACTCAGGTCCAGTGGCTCACTGCGTTAATGCTCGCCCCTGGATGCGGTTGGTCGTGTGCTCGAATCCATACTGTGGCATACTTTTTTTCATTTTCACCCTTTTTCTATGGATCTCCAAAAAGTCAACTTTGACTTTTTCTGAGTCTGGAAGAATTCAAGGGGAGTTTTCAAGAGACTCTACCCGCCTTATGAGGCACTATTTTCGAATACTTTTTTCCATTTTCACCCTTTTTCTATGGATCTCCAAAAAGTGAACTTTTACATTTTCTGAGTCTGGAGGAATTCAAGGGGAGTTTTCAGGGGAGTGCATTCTCTCTGCCATCTCCTCCCTGTGTGTGCGTTGCTGCATGCAGCAGCTGCGTGTGTGTGTGTAAACTGCCCCTCCCCTTCGCAAGCAGGCGGGGGAGAGAGAGATGTTTCGTCTCGATTTACACATGCTATGACTCCGGGGGTACTTCCATTCGCTTCGTCTTGATCTGTTGATGTTATTTAATGTCTCGTTTGTCCATTGTGACGGTGGGAAAGCCAGGGAAATGTCCCGGAGATATACTGAGAAATCTTTGTAACAGCATTTTCCTGCGATCACAGCTGTTCACAGCTACGAGACTGGGACCGCTTCCATTCGCTTCGTCTTGATCTGTAGATGTTATTCCATGTCTCATTTGTTCATTTTGATGGAGAAAAAGTTGTACATTTAGTGAATTCAGAGTGTCTAAGATGCACAAGTAGGCATATTTGCGTACTCATGTCCAGTGGCTCACTGCGTTAACACTCGCCCCTGGATGCGGTTGGTCGCGTGTTCGAATCCATGCTGTGGCATTCTTTTTTTCATTTTCAACCTTTTTCTATGGATCTCCAAAAAGTGATCTTTTACATTTTCTGAGTCTGGAGGAATTCAAGGGGAGTTTTCAGGGGAGTGCGTTCTCTCTGCCATCTCCTCCCTGTGTGTGTGTTGCTGCATGCAGCAGCTGCGTGTGTGTGTAAACTGCCCCTCCCTCTCGCAAGCAGGCGGGGGAGAGAGAGATGTTTCGTCTCGATGTACACATGCTATGACTCCGGGGGTACCTCCATTCGCTTCGTCTTGATCTGTTGATGTTATTTCATGTCTTGTTTGTCCATTGTGACGGTGGGAAAGCCAGGGAAATGTCCCGGAGATATACTGAGAAATCTTTGTAACAGCATTTTCCTGCGATCACAGCTGTTCACAGCTACGAGGCTGGGACCGCTTCCATTCGCTTCGTCTTGATCTGTAGATGTTATTTAATGTCTCATTTGTTCATTTTGATGGAGAAAAAGTTGTACATTTAGTGAATTCAGAGTTTCTAAGATGCACAAGTAGGCAGGTTTGAGTACTCAGGTCCAGTGGCTCACTGCGTTAACGCTCGCCCCTGGATGCGGTTGGTCGCGTGTTCGAATCCATGCTGTAGCATACTTTTTTTCATTTTCACCCTTTTTCTATGGATCTCCAAAAAGTCAACTTTGACTTTTTCTGAGTCTGGAGGAATTCAAGGGGAGTGTTCAAGGGACTCTACCCGCCTTATGAGGCACTATTTTCGAATACTTTTTTCCATTTTCACCCTTTTTCTATGGATCTCCAAAAAGTGAACTTTTACATTTTCTGAGTCTGGAGGAATTCAAGGGGAGTTTTCAGGGGAGTGCGTTCTCTCTGCCATCTCCTCCCTGTGTGTGCGTTGCTGCATGCAGCAGCTGCGTGTGTGTGTAAACTGCCCCTCCCCTTCGCAAGCAGGCGGGGGAGAGAGAGATGTTTCGTCTCGATTTACACATGCTATGACTCCGGGGGTACCTCCATTCGCTTCGTCTTGATCTGTTGATGTTATTTCATATCTCGTTTGTCCATTGTGACAGTGGGAAAGCCAGGTAAATGTCCCGGAGATATACTGAGAAATCTTTGTAACAGTATTTTCCTGCGATCACAGCTGTTCACAGCTACGAGGCTGGGACCGCTTCCATTCGCTTCGTCTTGATCTGTAGATGTTATTTAATGTCTCAGTTGTTCATTTTGATGGAGAAAAAGTTGTACATTGAGTGAATTCAGAGTTTCTAAGATGCAAAAGTAGGCATGTTTGAGTACTCAGGTCCAGTGGCTCACTGCGTTAATGCTCGCCCCTGGATGCGTTTGGTCGCGTGTTCGAATCCATGCTGTGGCATACTTTTTTTCATTTTCACCCTTTTTCTATGGATCTCCAAAAAGTGATATTTTACATTTTCTGAGTCTGGAGGAATTCAAGGGGAGTTTTCAGGGGAGTGCGTTCTCTCTGCCATCTCCTCCCTGTGTGTGTGTTGCTGCATGCAGCAGCTGCGTGTGTGTGTAAACTGCCCCTCCCCCTCGCAAGCAGGCGGGGGAGAGAGAGATGTTTCGTCTCGATTTACACATGCTATGACTCCGGGGGTACCTCCATTCGCTTCGTCTTGATCTGTTGATGTTATTTCATGTCTCGTTTGTCCATTGTGACGGTGGGAAAGCCAGGGAAATGTCCCGGAGATATACTGAGAAATCTTTGTAACAGCATTTTCCTGCGATCACAGCTGTTTGCAGCTACGAGGCTGGGACCGCTTCCATTCGCTTCGTCTTGATCTGTAGATGTTATTTAATGTCTCATTTGTTCATGTTGATGGAGAACAAGTTGTACATTTAGTAAATTCAGAGTGTCTAAGATGCACAAGTAGGCATGTTTGAGTACTCAGGTCCAGTGGCTCACTGTGTTAACGCTCGCCCCTGGATGTGGTTGGTCGCGTGTTCGAATCCATGCTGTGGTGTACTTTTTTTCATTTTCACCCTTTTTCTATGGATCTCGAAAAAGTCAACTTTGACTTTTTCTGAGTCTGGAGGAATTCAAGGGGAGTTTTCAAAGGACTCTACCCGCCTTATGAGGCACTATTTTCGAATACTTTTTTCCATTTTCACCCTTTTTCTATGGATCTCCAAAAAGTTAACTTTTACATTTTCTGAGTCTGGAGGAATTCAAGGGGAGTTTTCAGGGGAGTGCATTCTCTCTGCCATCTCCTCCCTGTGTGTGCGTTGCTGCATGCAGCAGCTGCGTGTGTGTGTGTAAACTGCCCCTCCCCTTCGCAAGCAGGCGGGGGAGAGAGAGATGTTTCGTCTCGATTTACACATGCTATGACTCCGGGGGTACCTCCATTCGCTTCGTCTTGATCTGTTGATGTTATTTCATGTCTCGTTTGTCCATTGTGACGGTGGGAAAGCCAGGGAAATGTCCCGGAGATATACTGATAAATCTTTGTAACAGCATTTTCCTGCGATCACAGCTGTTCACAGCTACGAGGCTGGGACCGCTTCCATTCGCTTCGTCTTGATCTGTAGATGTTATTTAATGTCTCAGTTGTTCATTTTGATGGAGAAAAAGTTGTACATTTAGTGAATTCAGAGTTTCTAAGATGCAAAAGTAGGCATGTTTGAGTACTCAGGTCCAGTGGCTCACTGCGTTAATGCTCGCCCCTGGATGCGTTTGGTCGCGTGTTCGAATCCATGCTGTGGCATACTTTTTTTCATTTTCACCCTTTTTCTATGGATCTCCAAAAAGTGATATTTTACATTTTCTGAGTCTGGAGGAATTCAAGGGGAGTTTTCAGGGGAGTGCGTTCTCTCTGCCATCTCCTCCCTGTGTGTGTGTTGCTGCATGCAGCAGCTGCGTGTGTGTGTAAACTGCCCCTCCCCCTCGCAAGCAGGCGGGGGAGAGAGAGATGTTTCGTCTCGATTTACACATGCTATGACTCCGGGGGTACCTCCATTCGCTTCGTCTTGATCTGTTGATGTTATTTCATGTCTCGTTTGTCCATTGTGACGGTGGGAAAGCCAGGGAAATGTCCCGGAGATATACTGAGAAATCTTTGTAACAGCATTTTCCTGCGATCACAGCTGTTTGCAGCTACGAGGCTGGGACCGCTTCCATTCGCTTCGTCTTGATCTGTGGATGTTATTTAATGTCTCATTTGTTCATGTTGATGGAGAAAAAGTTGTACATTTAGTAAATTCAGAGTGTCTAAGATGCACAAGTAGGCATGTTTGAGTACTCAGGTCCAGTGGCTCACTGTGTTAACGCTCGCCCCTGGATGCGGTTGGTCGCGTGTTCGAATCCATGCTGTGGTGTACTTTTTTTCATTTTCACCCTTTTTCTATGGATCTCCAAAAAGTCAACTTTGACTTTTTCTGAGTCTGGAGGAATTCAAGGGGAGTTTTCAAAGGACTCTACCCGCCTTATGAGGCACTATTTTCGAATACTTTTTTCCATTTTCACCCTTTTTCTATGGATCTCCAAAAAGTGAACTTTTACATTTTCTGAGTCTGGAGGAATTCAAGGGGAGTTTTCAGGGGAGTGCATTCTCTCTGCCATCTCCTCCCTGTGTGTGCGTTGCTGCATGCAGCAGCTGCGTGTGTGTGTGTAAACTGCCCCTCCCCTTCGCAAGCAGGCGGGGGAGAGAGAGATGTTTCGTCTCGATTTACACATGCTATGACTCCGGGGGTACCTCCATTCGCTTCGTCTTGATCTGTTGATGTTATTTCATGTCTCGTTTGTCCATTGTGACGGTGGGAAAGCCAGGGAAATGTCCCGGAGATATACTGAGAAATCTTTGTAACAGCATTTTCCTGCGATCACAGCTGTTCACAGCTACGAGGCTGGGACCGCTTCCATTCGCTTCGTCTTGATCTGTAGATGTTATTTCATGTCTCATTTGTTCATTTTGATGTAGAAAAAGTTGTACATTTAGTGAATTCAGAGTTTCTAAGATGTAAAAGTAGGCATGTTTGAGTACTCAGGTTCAGTGGCTCACTGCGTTAATGCTCGCCCCTGGACGCGGTTGGTCGCGTGTTCGAATCCATACTGTGGCATACTTTTTTTCATTTTCACCCTTTTTCCTATGGATCTCCAAAAAGTCAACTTTGACTTTTTCTGAGTCTGGAGGAATTCAAGGGGAGTTTTCAAAGGACTCTACCCGCCTTATGAGGCACTATTTTCGAATACTTTTTTCCATTTTCACCCTTTTTCTATGGATCTCCAAAAAGTTAACTTTTACATTTTCTGAGTCTGGAGGAATTCAAGGGGAGTTTTCAGGGGAGTGCATTCTCTCTGCCATCTCCTCCCTGTGTGTGCGTTGCTGCATGCAGCAGCTGCGTGTGTGTGTGTAAACTGCCCCTCCCCTTCGCAAGCAGGCGGGGGAGAGAGAGATGTTTCGTCTCGATTTACACATGCTATGACTCCGGGGGTACCTCCATTCGCTTCGTCTTGATCTGTTGATGTTATTTCATGTCTCGTTTGTCCATTGTGACGGTGGGAAAGCCAGGGAAATGTCCCGGAGATATACTGATAAATCTTTGTAACAGCATTTTCCTGCGATCACAGCTGTTCACAGCTACGAGGCTGGGACCGCTTCCATTCGCTTCGTCTTGATCTGTAGATGTTATTTAATGTCTCAGTTGTTCATTTTGATGGAGAAAAAGTTGTACATTTAGTGAATTCAGAGTTTCTAAGATGCAAAAGTAGGCATGTTTGAGTACTCAGGTCCAGTGGCTCACTGCGTTAATGCTCGCCCCTGGATGCGTTTGGTCGCGTGTTCGAATCCATGCTGTGGCATACTTTTTTTCATTTTCACCCTTTTTCTATGGATCTCCAAAAAGTGATATTTTACATTTTCTGAGTCTGGAGGAATTCAAGGGGAGTTTTCAGGGGAGTGCGTTCTCTCTGCCATCTCCTCCCTGTGTGTGTGTTGCTGCATGCAGCAGCTGCGTGTGTGTGTAAACTGCCCCTCCCCCTCGCAAGCAGGCGGGGGAGAGAGAGATGTTTCGTCTCGATTTACACATGCTATGACTCCGGGGGTACCTCCATTCGCTTCGTCTTGATCTGTTGATGTTATTTCATGTCTCGTTTGTCCATTGTGACGGTGGGAAAGCCAGGGAAATGTCCCGGAGATATACTGAGAAATCTTTGTAACAGCATTTTCCTGCGATCACAGCTGTTTGCAGCTACGAGGCTGGGACCGCTTCCATTCGCTTCGTCTTGATCTGTAGATGTTATTTAATGTCTCATTTGTTCATGTTGATGGAGAAAAAGTTGTACATTTAGTAAATTCAGAGTGTCTAAGATGCACAAGTAGGCATGTTTGAGTACTCAGGTCCAGTGGCTCACTGTGTTAACGCTCGCCCCTGGATGCGGTTGGTCGCGTGTTCGAATCCATGCTGTGGTGTACTTTTTTTCATTTTCACCCTTTTTCTATGGATCTCCAAAAAGTCAACTTTGACTTTTTCTGAGTCTGGAGGAATTCAAGGGGAGTTTTCAAAGGACTCTACCCGCCTTATGAGGCACTATTTTCGAATACTTTTTTCCATTTTCACCCTTTTTCTATGGATCTCCAAAAAGTGAACTTTTACATTTTCTGAGTCTGGAGGAATTCAAGGGGAGTTTTCAGGGGAGTGCATTCTCTCTGCCATCTCCTCCCTGTGTGTGCGTTGCTGCATGCAGCAGCTGCGTGTGTGTGTGTAAACTGCCCCTCCCCTTCGCAAGCAGGCGGGGGAGAGAGAGATGTTTCGTCTCGATTTACACATGCTATGACTCCGGGGGTACCTCCATTCGCTTCGTCTTGATCTGTTGATGTTATTTCATGTCTCGTTTGTCCATTGTGACGGTGGGAAAGCCAGGGAAATGTCCCGGAGATATACTGATAAATCTTTGTAACAGCATTTTCCTGCGATCACAGCTGTTCACAGCTACGAGGCTGGGACCGCTTCCATTCGCTTCGTCTTGATCTGTAGATGTTATTTAATGTCTCATTTGTTCATTTTGATGGAGAAAAAGTTGTACATTTAGTGAATTCAGAGTTTCTAAGATGCACAAGTAGGCATGTTTGAGTACTCAGGTCCAGTGGCTCACTGCGTTAATGCTCGCCCCTGGATGCGGTTGGTCGCGTGTTCGAATCCATGCTGTGGCATACTTTTTTTCATTTTCACCCTTTTTCTATGGATCTCCAAAAAGAGATCTTTTACATTTTCTGAGTCTGGAGGAATTCAAGGGGAGTTTTCAGGGGAGTGCGTTCTCTCTGCCATCTCCTCCCTGTGTGTGTGTTGCTGCATGCAGCAGCTGCGTGTGTGTGTAAACTGCCCCTCCCCCTCGCAAGCAGGCGGGGGAGAGAGATATGTTTCGTCTCGATTTACACATGCTATGACTCCGGGGGTACCTCCATTCGCTTCGTCTTGATCTGTTGATGTTATTTCATGTCTCGTTTGTCCATTGTGACGGTGGGAAAGCCAGGGAAATGTCCCAGAGATATACTGAGAAATCTTTGTAACAGCATTTTCCTGCGATCACAGCTGTTCGCAGCTACGAGGCTGGGACCGCTTCCATTCGCTTCGTCTTGATCTGTAGATGTTATTTAATGTCTCATTTGTTCATTTTGATGGAGAAAAAGTTGTACATTTAGTAAATTCAGAGTGTCTAAGATGCACAAGTAGGCAGGTTTGAGTACTCAGGTCCAGTGGCTCACTGTGTTAACGCTCGCCCCTGGATGCGGTTGGTCGCGTGTTCGAATCCATGCTGTGGCATTCTTTTTTTCATTTTCACCCTTTTTCTATGGATCTCCAAAAAGTCAACTTTGACTTTTTCTGAGTCTGGAGGAATTCAAGGGGAGTTTTCAAGGGACTCTACCCGCCTTATGAGGCACTATTTTCGAATACTTTTTTCCATTTTCACCCTTTTTCTATGGATCTCCAAAAAGTGAACTTTTACATTTTCTGAGTCTGGAGGAATTCAAGGGGAGTTTTCAGGGGAGTGCATTCTCTCTGCCATCTCCTCCCTCTGTGTGCGTTGCTGCATGCAGCAGCTGCGTGTGTGTGTGTAAACTGCCCCTCCCCTTCGCAAGCAGGCGGGGGAGAGAGAGATGTTTCGTCTCGATTTACACATGCTATGACTCCGGGGGTACTTCCATTCGCTTCGTCTTGATCTGTTGATGTTATGTAATGTCTCGTTTGTCCATTGTGACGGTGGCAAAGCCAGGGAAATGTCCCGGAGATATACTGAGAAATCTTTGTAACAGTATTTTCCTGCGATCACAGCTGTTCACAGCTACGAGGCTGGGACCGCTTCCATTCGCTTCGTCTTGATCTGTAGATGTTATTTAATGTCTCATTTGTTCATTTTGATGGAGAAAAAGTTGTACATTTAGTGAATTCAGAGTTTCTAAGATGCACAAGTAGGCATGTTTGAGTACTCAGGTCCAGTGGCTCACTGCGTTAATGCTCGCCCCTGGATGCGGTTGGTCGCGTGTTCGAATCCATGCTGTGGCATACTTTTTTTCATTTTCACCCTTTTTCTATGGATCTCCAAAAAGTGATCTTTTACATTTTCTGAGTCTGGAGGAATTCAAGGGGAGTTTTCAGGGGAGTGCGTTCTCTCTGCCATCTCCTCCCTGTGTGTGTGTTGCTGCATGCAGCAGCTGCGTGTGTGTGTAAACTGCCCCTCCCCCTCGCAAGCAGGCGGGGGAGAGAGATATGTTTCGTCTCGATTTACACATGCTATGACTCCGGGGGTACCTCCATTCGCTTCGTCTTGATCTGTTGATGTTATTTCATGTCTCGTTTGTCCATTGTGACGGTGGGAAAGCCAGGGAAATGTCCCGGAGATATACTGAGAAATCTTTGTAACAGCATTTTCCTGCGATCACAGCTGTTCGCAGCTACGAGGCTGGGACCGCTTCCATTCGCTTCGTCTTGATCTGTAGATGTTATTTAATGTCTCATTTGTTCATTTTGATGGAGAAAAAGTTGTACATTTAGTAAATTCAGAGTGTCTAAGATGCACAAGTAGGCAGGTTTGAGTACTCAGGTCCAGTGGCTCACTGTGTTAACGCTCGCCCCTGGATGCGGTTGGTCGCGTGTTCGAATCCATGCTGTGGCATTCTTTTTTTCATTTTCACCCTTTTTCTATGGATCTCCAAAAAGTCAACTTTGACTTTTTCTGAGTCTGGAGGAATTCAAGGGGAGTTTTCAAGGGACTCTACCCGCCTTATGAGGCACTATTTTCGAATACTTTTTTCCATTTTCACCCTTTTTCTATGAATCTCCAAAAAGTGAACTTTTACATTTTCTGAGTCTGGAGGAATTCAAGGGGAGTTTTCAGGGGAGTGCATTCTCTCTGCCATCTCCTCCCTGTGTGTGCGTTGCTGCATGCAGCAGCTGCGTGTGTGTGTGTAAACTGCCCCTCCCCTTCGCAAGCAGGCGGGGGAGAGAGAGATGTTTCGTCTCGATGTACACATGCTATGACTCCGGGGGTACCTCCATTCGCTTCGTCTTGATCTGTTGATGTTATTTCATGTCTCGTTTGTCCATTGTGACGGTGGGAAAGCCAGGGAAATGTCCCGGAGATATACTGAGAAATCTTTGTAACAGTATTTTCCTGCGATCACAGCTGTTCGCAGCTACGAGGCTGTGACCGCTTCCATTCGCTTCGTCTTGATCTGTAGATGTTATTTAATGTCTCAGTTGTTCATTTTGATGGAGAAAAAGTTGTACATTTAGTGAATTCAGAGTTTCTAAGATGCAAAAGTAGGCATGTTTGAGTACTCAGGTCCAGTGGCTCACTGCGTTAATGCTCGCCCCTGGATGCGGTTGGTCGCGTGTTCGAATCCATGCTGTGGCATATTTTTTTTCATTTTCACCCTTTTTCTATGGATCTCCAAAAAGTGATATTTTACATTTTCTGAGTCTGGAGGAATTCAAGGGGAGTTTTCAGGGGAGTGCGTTCTCTCTGCCATCTCCTCCCTGTGTGTGTGTTGCTGCATGCAGCAGCTGCGTGTGTGTGTAAACTGCCCCTCCCCCTCGCAAGCAGGCGGGGGAGAGAGAGATGTTTCGTCTCGATTTACACATGCTATGACTCCGGGGGTACCTCCATTCGCTTCGTCTTGATCTGTTGATGTTATTTCATGTCTCGTTTGTCCATTGTGACGGTGGGAAAGCCAGGGAAATGTCCCGGAGATATACTGAGAAATCTTTGAAACAGCATTTTCCTGCGATCACAGCTGTTTGCAGCTACGAGGCTGGGACCGCTTCCATTCGCTTCGTCTTGATCTGTAGATGTTATTTAATGTCTCATTTGTTCATGTTGATGGAGAAAAAGTTGTACATTTAGTAAATTCAGAGTGTCTAAGATGCACAAGTAGGCATGTTTGAGTACTCAGGTCCAGTGGCTCACTGTGTTAACGCTCGCCCCTGGATGCGGTTGGTCGCGTGTTCGAATCCATGCTGTGGTGTACTTTTTTTCATTTTCACCCTTTTTCTATGGATCTCCAAAAAGTCAACTTTGACTTTTTCTGAGTCTGGAGGAATTCAAGGGGAGTTTTCAAAGGACTCTACCCGCCTTATGAGGCACTATTTTCGAATACTTTTTTCCATTTTCACCCTTTTTCTATGGATCTCCAAAAAGTGAACTTTTACATTTTCTGAGTCTGGAGGAATTCAAGGGGAGTTTTCAGGGGAGTGCATTCTCTCTGCCATCTCCTCCCTGTGTGTGCGTTGCTGCATGCAGCAGCTGCGTGTGTGTGTGTAAACTGCCCCTCCCCTTCGCAAGCAGGCGGGGGAGAGAGAGATGTTTCGTCTCGATTTACACATGCTATGACTCCGGGGGTACCTCCATTCGCTTCGTCTTGATCTGTTGATGTTATTTCATGTCTCGTTTGTCCATTGTGACGGTGGGAAAGCCAGGGAAATGTCCCGGAGATAAACTGATAAATCTTTGTAACAGCATTTTCCTAGGATCACAGCTGTTCACAGCTACGAGGCTGGGACCGCTTCCATTCGCTTCGTCTTGATCTGGAGATGTTATTTCATGTCTCATTTGTTCATTTTGATGGAGAAAAGGTTGTACATTTAGTGAATTCAGAGTGTCTAAGATGCACAAGTAGGCATGTTTGAGTACTCAGGTCCAGTGGCTCACTGCGTTAACGCTCGCCCCTGGATGCGGTTGGTCGCGCGTTCGAATCCATGCTGTGGCATACTTTTTTTCAATTTCACCCTTTTTCTATGGATCTCCAAAAAGTCAACTTTGACTTTTTCTGAGTCTGGAGGAATTCAAGGGGAGTTTTCAAAGGACTCTACCCGCCTTATGAGGCACTATTTTCGAATACTTTTTTCCATTTTCACCCTTTTTCTATGGATCTCCAAAAAGTGAACTTTTACATTTTCTGAATCTGGAGGAATTCAAGGGGAGTTTTCAGGGGTGTGCATTCTCTCTGCCATCTCCTCCCTGTGTGTGCGTTGCTGCATGCAGCAGCTGCGTGTGTGTGTGTGTAAACTGCCCCTCCCCTTCGCAAGCAGGCGGGAGAGAGAGATGTTTCGTCTCGATTTACACATGCTATGACTCCGGGGGTACCTCCATTCGCTTCGTCTTGATCTGTTGATGTTATTTCATGTCTCGTTTGTCCATTGTGACGGTGGGAAAGCCAGGGAAATGTCCCGGAGATATACTGAGAAATCTTTGTAACAGTATTTTCCTGCGATCACAGCTGTTCAAAGCTACGAGGCTGGGACCGCTTCCATTCGCTTCGTCTTGATCTGTAGATGTTATTTAATGTCTCATTTGTTCATTTTGATGGAGAAAAAGTTGTACATTTAGTGAATTCAGAGTTTCTAAGATGCACAAGTAGGCATGTTTGAGTACTCAGGTCCAGTGGCTCACTGCGTTAACGCTCGCCCCTGGATGCAGTTGGTCGCGTGTTCGAATCCATGCTGTGGTGTACTTTTTTTCATTTTCACCCTTTTTCTATGGATCTCCAAAAAGTCAACTTTGACTTTTTCTGAGTCTGGAGGAATTCAAGGGGAGTTTTCAAGGGACTCTACCCGCCTTATGAGGCACTATTTTCGAATACTTTTTTCCATTTTCACCCTTTTTCTATGGATCTCCAAAAAGTGAACTTTTACATTTTCTGAGTCTGGAGGAATTCAAGGGGAGTTTTCAGGGGAGTGCGTTCTCTCTGCCATCTCCTCCCTGTGTGTGCGTTGCTGCATGCAGCAGATGTGTGTGTGTGTAAACTGCCCCTCCCCCTCGCAAGCAGGCGGGGGAGAGAGAGATGTTTCGTCTCGATTTACACATGCTATGACTCCGGGGGTACTTCCATTCGCTTCGTCTTGATCTGTTGATGTTATTTCATGTCTTGTTTGTCCATTGTGACGGTGGGAAAGCCAGGGAAATGTCCCGGAGATATACTGAGAAATCTTTGTAACAGCATTTTCCTGCGATCACAGCTGTTCGCAGCTACGAGGCTGGGACCGCTTCCATTCGCTTCGTCTTGATCTGTAGATGTTATTTAATGTCTCAGTTGTTCATTTTGATGGAGAAAAAGTTGTACATTTAGTGAATTCAGAGTTTCTAAGATGCAAAAGTAGGCATGTTTGAGTACTCAGGTCCAGTGGCTCACTGCGTTAATGCTCGCCCCTGGATGCGGTTGGTCGCGTGTTCGAATCCATGCTGTGGCATACTTTTTTTCATTTTCACCCTTTTTCTATGGATCTCCAAAAAGTGATCTTTTACATTTTCTGAGTCTGGAGGAATTCAAGGGGAGTTTTCAGGGGAGTGCGTTCCCTCTGCCATCTCCTCCCTGTGTGTGCGTTGCTGCATGCAGCAGCTGCGTGTGTGTGTAAACTGCCCCTCCCCCTCGCAAGCAGGCGGGGGAGAGAGAGATGTTTCGTCTCGATTTACACATGCTATGACTCCGGGGGTACCTCCATTCGCTTCGTCTTGATCTGTTGATGTTATTTCATGTCTCGTTTGTCCATTGTGACGGTGGGAAAGCCAGGGAAATGTCCCGGAGATATACTGAGCAATCTTTGTAACAGCATTTTCCTGCGATCACAGCTGTTCACAGCTACGAGGCTGGGACCGCTTCCATTCGCTTCGTCTTGATCTGTAGATGTTATTTAATGTCTCATTTGTTCATTTTGATGGAGAAAAGGTTGTACATTTAGTGAATTCAGAGTTTCTTAGATGCAAAAGTAGGCATGTTTGAGTACTCAGGTCCAGTGGCTCACTGCGTTAATGCTCGCCCCTGGATGCGGTTGGTCGCGTGTTCGAATCCATGCTGTAGCATACTTTTTTTCATTTTCACCCTTTTTCTATGGATCTCCAAAAAGTCAACTTTGACTTTTTCTGAGTCTGGAGGAATTCAAGGGGAGTTTTCAAGGGACTCTACCCGCCTTATGAGGCACTATTTTCGAATACTTTTTTCCATTTTCACCCTTTTTCTATGGATCTCCAAAAAGTGAACTTTTACATTTTCTGAGTCTGGAGGAATTCAAGGGGAGTTTTCAGGGGAGTGCGTTCTCTCTGCCATCTCCTCCCTGTGTGTGCGTTGCTGCATGCAGCAGCTGCGTGTGTGTGTAAACTGCCCCTCCCCTTCGCAAGCAGGCGGGGGAGAGAGAGATGTTTCGTCTCGATTTACACATGCTATGACTCCGGGGGTACTTCCATTCGCTTCGTCTTGATCTGTTGATGTTATTTCATGTCTCGTTTGTCCATTGTGTCGGTGGGAAAGCCAGGGAAATGTCCCGGAGATATACTGAGAAATCTTTGTAACAGCATTTTCCTGCGATCACAGCTGTTCGCAGCTACGAGGCTGGGACCGCTTCCATTCGCTTCGTCTTGATCTGTAGATGTTATTTAATGTCTCATTTGTTCATGTTGATGGAGAAAAGGTTGTACATTTAGTAAATTCAGAGTGTCTAAGATGCACAAGTAGGCATGTTTGAGTACTCAGGTCCAGTGGCTCACTGCGTTAACATTCGCCCCTGGATGCGGTTGGTTGCGTGTTCGAATCCATGCTGTGGCATTCTTTTTTTCATTTTCACCCTTTTTCTATGGATCTCCAAAAAGTGAGCTTTTACATTTTCTGAGTCTGGAGGAATTCAAGGGGAGTTTTCAAGGGACTCTACCTGCCTTATGAGGCACTATTTTCGAATACTTTTTTCCATTTTCACCCTTTTTCTATGGATCTCCAAAAAGTGAACTTTTACATTTTCTGAGTCTGGAGGAATTCAAGGGGAGTTTTCAGGGGAGTGCATTCACTCTGCCATCTCCTCCCTGTGTGTGCGTTGCTGCATGCAGCAACTGCGTGTGTGTGTGTAAACTGCCCCTCCCCTTCGCAAGCAGGCGGGGGAGAGAGAGATGTTTCGTCTCGATTTACACATGCTATGACTCCGGGGGTACTTCCATTCGCTTCGTCTTGATCTGTTGATGTTATTTCATGTCTCGTTTGTCCATTGTGACGGTGGGAAAGCCAGGGAAATGTCCCGGAGATATACTGAGAAATCTTTGTAACAGCATTTTCCTGCGATCACAACTGTTCGCAGCTACGAGGCTGGGACCGTTTCCATTCGCTTCGTCTTGATCTGTAGATGTTATTTAATGTCTCATTTGTTCATTTTGATGGAGAAAAGGTTTTACATTTAGTGAATTCAGAGTGTCTAAGATGCACAAGTAGGCATGTTTGAGTACTCAGGTCCAGTGGCTCACTGCGTTAACGCTCGCCCCTGGATGCGGTTGGTCGCGTGTTCGAATCCATGCTGTGGCATACTTTTTTTCATTTTCACCCTTTTTCTATGGATCTCCAAAAAGTCAACTTTGACTTTTTCTGAGTCTGGAGGAATTCAAGGGGAGTTTTCAGGGGAGTGCGTTCTCTCTGCCATCTCCTCCCTGTGTGTGTGTTGCTGCATGCAGCAGCTGCGTGTGTGTGTAAACTGCCCCTCCCCCTCGCAAGCAGGCGGGGGAGAGAGAGATGTTTTGTCTCGATTTACACATGCTATGACTCCGGGGGTACCTCCATTCGCTTCGTCTTGATCTGTTGATGTTATTTCATGTCTCGTTTGTCCATTGTGACGGTGGGAAAGCCAGGGAAATGTCCCGGAGATATACTGAGAAATATTTGTAACAGCATTTTCCTGCGATCACAGCTGTTCACAGCTACGAGGCTGGGACCGCTTCCATTCGCTTCGTCTTGATCTGTAGATGTTATTTAATGTCTCATTTGTTCATTTTGATGGAGAAAAAGTTGTACATTTAGTGAATTCAGAGTTTCTAAGATGCACAAGTAGGCATGTTTGAGTACTCAGGTCCAGTGGCTCACTGCGTTAATGCTCGCCCCTGGATGCGGTTGGTCGCGTGTTCGAATCCATGCTGTGGCATACTTTTTTTCATTTTCACCCTTTTTCTATGGATCTCCAAAAAGAGATCTTTTACATTTTCTGAGTCTGGAGGAATTCAAGGGGAGTTTTCAGGGGAGTGCGTTCTCTCTGCCATCTCCTCCCTGTGTGTGTGTTGCTGCATGCAGCAGCTGCGTGTGTGTGTAAACTGCCCCTCCCCCTCGCAAGCAGGCGGGGGAGAGAGATATGTTTCGTCTCGATTTACACATGCTATGACTCCGGGGGTACCTCCATTCGCTTCGTCTTGATCTGTTGATGTTATTTCATGTCTCGTTTGTCCATTGTGACGGTGGGAAAGCCAGGGAAATGTCCCGGAGATATACTGAGAAATCTTTGTAACAGCATTTTCCTGCGATCACAGCTGTTCGCAGCTACGAGGCTGGGACCGCTTCCATTCGCTTCGTCTTGATCTGTAGATGTTATTTAATGTCTCATTTGTTCATTTTGATGGAGAAAAAGTTGTACATTTAGTAAATTCAGAGTGTCTAAGATGCACAAGTAGGCAGGTTTGAGTACTCAGGTCCAGTGGCTCACTGTGTTAACGCTCGCCCCTGGATGCGGTTGGTCGCGTGTTCGAATCCATGCTGTGGCATTCTTTTTTTCATTTTCACCCTTTTTCTATGGATCTCCAAAAAGTGAGCTTTTACATTTTCTGAGTCTGGAGGAATTCAAGGGGAGTTTTCAGGGGAGTGCATTCACTCTGCCATCTCCTCCCTGTGTGTGCGTTGCTGCATGCAGCAACTGCGTGTGTGTGTGTAAACTGCCCCTCCCCTTCGCAAGCAGGCGGGGGAGAGAGAGATGTTTCGTCTCGATTTACACATGCTATGACTCCGGGGGTACTTCCATTCGCTTCGTCTTGATCTGTTGATGTTATTTCATGTCTCGTTTGTCCATTGTGACGGTGGGAAAGCCAGGGAAATGTCCCGGAGATATACTGAGAAATCTTTGTAACAGCATTTTCCTGCGATCACAACTGTTCGCAGCTACGAGGCTGGGACCGTTTCCATTCGCTTCGTCTTGATCTGTAGATGTTATTTAATGTCTCATTTGTTCATTTTGATGGAGAAAAGGTTTTACATTTAGTGAATTCAGAGTGTCTAAGATGCACAAGTAGGCATGTTTGAGTACTCAGGTCCAGTGGCTCACTGCGTTGACGCTCGCCCCTGGATGCGGTTGGTCGCGTGTTCGAATCCATGCTGTGGCATACTTTTTTTCATTTTCACCCTTTTTCTATGGATCTCCAAAAAGTCAACTTTGACTTTTTCTGAGTCTGGAGGAATTCAAGGGGAGTTTTCAGGGGAGTGCGTTCTCTCTGCCATCTCCTCCCTGTGTGTGTGTTGCTGCATTCAGCAGCTGCGTGAGTGTTTAAACTGCCCCTCCCCCTCGCAAGCAGGCGGGGGAGAGAGAGATGTTTCGTCTCGATTTACACATGCTATGACTCCGGGGGTTCCTCCATTCGCTTCGTCTTGATCTGTTGATGTTATTTCATGTCTCGTTTGTCCATTGTGACTGTGGGAAAGCCAGGGAAATGTCCCGGAGATATACTGAGAAATATTTGTAACAGCATTTTCCTGCGATCACAGCTGTTCACAGCTACGAGGCTGGGACCGCTTCCATTCGCTTCGTCTTGATCTGTAGATGTTATTTCATGTCTCATTTGTTCATTTTGATGGAGAAAAAGTTGTACATTTAGTGAATTCAGAGTGTCTAAGATGCACAAGTAGGCATGTTTGAGTACTCATGTCCAGTGGCTCACTGCGTTAACGCTCGCCCCTGGATGCGGTTGGTCGCGTGTTCGAATCCATGCTGTGGCATACTTTTTTTCATTTTCACCCTTTTTCTATGGATCTCCAAAAAGTCAACTTTGACTTTTTCTGAGTCTGGAGGAATTCAAGGGGAGTTTTCAAAGGACTCTACCCGCCTTATGAGGCACTATTTTCGAATACTTTTTTACATTTTCACCCTTTTTCTATGGATCTCCAAAAAGTGATCTTTTACATTTTCTGAGTCTGGAGGAATTCAAGGGGAGTTTTCAGGGGAGTGCATTCTCTCTGCCATCTCCTCCCTGTGTGTGCGTTGCTGCATGCAGCAGCTGCGTGTGTGTGTGTAAACTGCCCCTCCCCTTCGCAAGCAGGCGGGGGAGAGAGAGATGTTTAATCTCGATTTACACATGCTATGACTCCAGGGGTACTTCCATTCGCTTCGTCTTGATCTGTTGATGCTATTTCATGTCTCGTTTGTCCATTGTGACGGTGGGAAAGCCAGGGAAATGTCCCGGAGATATACTGAGAAATCTTTGTAACAGCATTTTCCTGCGATCACAGCTATTCGCAGCTACGAGGCTGGGACCGCTTCCATTCGCTTCGTCTTGATCTGGAGATGTTATTTAATGTCTCATTTGTTCATTTTGATGGAGAAAAAGTTGTACATTTAGTAAATTCAGAGTGTCTAAGATGCACAAGTAGGCATGTTTGAGTACTCAGGTCCAGTGTCTCACTGTGTTAACGCTCGCCCCTGGATGCGGTTGGTCGCGTGTTCGAATCCATGCTGTGGCATTCTTTTTTTCATGTTCACCCTTTTTCTATGGATCTCCAAAAAGTCAACTTTGACTTTTTCTGAGTCTGGAGGAATTCAAGGGGAGTTTTCAAGGGACTCTACCCGCCTTATGAGGCACTATTTTCGAATACTTTTTTCCATTTTCACCCTTTTTCTATGGATCTCCAAAAAGTGATCTTTTACATTTTCTGAGTCTGGAGGAATTCAAGGGGAGTTTTCAGGGGAGTGCATTCTCTCTGCCATCTCCTCCCTGTGTGTGCGTTGCTGCATGCAGCAGCTGCGTGTGTGTGTGTAAACTGCCCCTCCCCTTCGCAAGCAGGCGGGGGAGAGAGAGATGTTTCGTCTCGATTTACACATGCTATGACTCCGGGGGTACTTCCATTCGCTTCGTCTTGATCTGTTGATGTTATTTCATGTCTCGTTTGTCCATTGTGACGGTGGCAAAGCCAGGGAAATGTCCCGGAGATATACTGAGAAATCTTTGTAACAGCATTTTCCTGCGATCACAGCTGTTCAAAGCTACGAGGCTGGGACCGCTTCCATTCGCTTTGTCTTGATCTGTAGATGTTATTTCATGTCTCATTTGTTCATTTTGATGGATAAAAAGTTGTACATTTAGTGAATTCAGAGTGTCTAAGATGCAAAAGTAGGCATGTTTGAGTACTCAGGTCCAGTGGCTCACTGCGTTAACGCTCTGATCACGCCCGCTAGGAGCGCATTGAGAGTGAGCAGTGTATGTGTGGACGCAAAAGTTTGGGACGAATTTGGACAAAGTGGAGCAAATAAGTCGGTTTTTGCACTTTATTTTTGGACAAACAGCCCCCCAAACAGCTCTGCTGTCGGGGGGGATACTTTCAAACCGTGTTTTGTGAACATCAGAGGAGAAAATACGAGGAGCAACAGCGCGAACGCAGCGAGAGTGCTGGAGGAAGCAGGTCAATTGTTTGCTGAGGAAACGGGACAAAGTGTTTAAAACAAGCGTTTTAATCGCGATCTTTTCCTGCAAACCCCCCCCCCCAAACAGCTCAGCTGTCTGGGGGGACAAACATTGAAGGTGCGTTGTGGAGAAAATGGAGAAAAGAACGGAGAATAAGGACGTGAATCCTGGAATGTCTGGAATGTCTGGAATGCGGGGGGCGGCGAAGAAAGCGGGAGAAGCCGAGCTGAATGCAGCGGAGCATGCTGGAGAAACGGGAGGAAAACCGACAATGCAGACGGATACTGAGGGCTCTACACAAGGAAAGGATGTAAGAGAGGCGGCCTGCATGATGGGAAATATAAGGAATGAAGAGGAGAAAGCGAAGCTGCTGCTGGAGAGGAAGCTGGATGAGAGGAGCCGGGAGGAAAGAGAGGCGGAAAAAGCCGGACTAATGAAAGGAAAGGCTGGAAAGAAGGGAATTATGGAGAGAGAAGAGGAGATGGGTGCATTTCAATCCGGAACAAGCACAACAACGGCTTCAAAGAGACTGGGAGGAGGACATTGCGGAGCGGAACAGAACCCGGAAGAGGGCGCGAGGAATAGCAGCGGAGGCATTAAGGAACGCGCAGGGAAGAGCGGCGAGGCTCTAAAGACAAGCGGAGGGTCAGAAAATGCACAGGAGAGTGCGCAGAGAAGAACAGAAGAGGAGGAAAGCCGGGAGAACACGGGAGAACACGGGAGAAGGACAAAAGTTCGTGAATGGAGACGACGGAAGGAAAGAGGAGGGTCCTGGACAAAGAAAGAAAACGGACGGAGAAAAAGAGAGAAACAGTTTGAAACAGGGCAGTAGCCAAGTAAAAGAGAGGGGGGGAAGGGTGGGAGAAGGGAATGAGGACATTAGTTACCGGGCGGATCTGACACTGGCGGTGACGGTGGAGGGGGGCTTGGGAAAGATTACAATGTTGGACATGCTGTGTGAAATACAGGATGAGTGTGGGGAGGTGCTGGGATGCAGGCTGAAGGGGGAAAGGTATGAGGTGACAATGAGATATGTGGAGGGAAAGAAGAGATTGCTGGAGGGGCTGAGGGTGAAGGGGGTGGTTATAAAGGCAGAGGAGTTAACTGCGATGGAGGTGATGGTGTCCTTTATGTACATGCCGATATATATCGAGGATGACCAGATCCTGAGGAGGCTGTTTGAGTGGGGGGTTAAGGCGGTTTCGCCCATCAAAAGACGTTATGTAAAGAACACCAGGGAGGGGATGAGGATAGCGGACGGGACACGCTTCCTCAAAGTTTCTCTTAATGAGAAGGTAACATCACTGCCGTACTCGACACAATTTAGAGTGGAGGGGGGGGCAGAATACGTAAGGGTCATACATGACAGACAGGTGGCGGTGTGCAGAAACTGTCTAAGGGCGGGGCACATTTTTAGGGAGTGTCCGGAGATAAAATGTTACAGGTGTGGGGGTGTTGGGCATTTTGCGAGGGATTGTGCTGGGGAAGAGAGGGTGAGAAGGAGAGAACAGGCCAGGCCTGAAAAGGAGGGGGAGAGGGAGAGGTACAATGTGGAGGAGGAAGCGGAGCAGGAGGTGGAAGAGGTGGATAAAGAAGAGGGGGGGGGGGGAGGATGAGGAGGCTGAGGAAGTGATAGAGGGAGAGAAGGTAGTGGTGGTGGCGGTGGGGCAGAAAGAAATAGGGGGGGAACAGAAGGAAGGAGGGAAGAAAAGACAACATGAGGGGGTAGCGGAGGAGGGAAATGAGGGGACACAGACAGTGGGGAAAGGGAAGGTGAAAAAGAAGAAAACAAAGACGGAGAGAAAGAAAAGTCCGAACGGCGAAGGTGTGGAGAAGAAGGAGGAGGTGACGGCGGTGGAGGAGAGAGGAGAATCGGTGATGGTGGCGGAGGAGAGAGAAGAAGCGGAGAAGGTGGGGGAGCAGAGAGTGGAAGATGAAATTACGTTGCTCTTGAAGGACGATGACGAAATCATAGAGGTGACGGTGGGAGAGCAGGAGATCGAGGAGCGGGTCGAGGTTCCGAGGACCAGGGGACGGAGTAGGAGTCCGATGACGCCTGGGAGAGAGGGATCGAGGGTCGGAGGAGGTGACTCAAAACCATCAGGAATAACCGTGAGAGGGAAAGTGAAAACACGTTCACAAGTGGAGAAGAATGTGAAAGGAGTCGGTGGAGATGAACTGGACAGCGAAAGGTGAGCTGAAGGAGAACTTTTGGAATACTCCAACGCTAATCCCCTTTAAATAACAATGGTGAAGATTGTTTCTTTCAACGGCTGTGGCCTGGAAAAGAAGGACAAGTGGGAACAGAAATTTTTTTTCAAACTTTACATGCAATGGTGACGATATGTACATTTAATGGCCGGGGGCTAAAAACAAAGGACAGAAGGGACAGGGCTTTACTGCTATGTACAGCTGATGTCATATGCCTACAGGAGACACACTGGGACAATGAAAGTGTGGGTGATGTGATAATGGATGGATGGGGAGGGTATTTTTCAATAATGGTGGTTTGAATGTAAGAGGGGTGGCAATATTGTTTAGAATGGGAAAAGTGGAAAGTGTGAAAAAGGTGGAGGATGATGGAAAAGGAAGGATGATTATTGCAGAGTTTGGTTATATGGGGGAAATGTATAGACTGATGAATATTCATGCGCCTAATGTGGAGAAAGAAAGAAAGAGTTTTTTTGAGGGTCTGGATGGGAAGTGTGGGGGAAATTGTGTGGTGGTGGGTGATTTCAATGTGAGGTGTGGAAGGATTGATGTGGCGGGTGGGATGAGTTATAGAAATGACTCCTCACGAGGTGCATTGGAGAAACTGATGAGGGAGAACGGCTTAAGAGATGTGTGGAGAGAAAGGAATTTGGATGAGAGGGTATATACTAGAAAACAGGTGGTGGGGGGTGTGTTGAAGCAGAGTAGGATAGACTTGGTGCTGTGCAAGGGAAGGATAGGTGGGAAGGTGGGGACTTTTAAACATACAACGACTAGCTTGAGTGATCATGTTATCCTTGGCTTTAAGCTGGATGATGGATGTAAGGGAAGAGGGGGAGGGGTGTGGTGCCTAAACGCTGCTCTGCTTAAGGATGAGAAATACAAAAAGATGATGAATGAATGGTTAAGGAAGCAAGAGAAAATGGATGGTGAGGATGAAGGAGAATGGTGGGAGGGCCTAAAAAGAGAAATAAAAAAAATGAGCATAAAGTTCAGTTGTGGAAGAAATAAAAGAGGGAGAGAGAGGGAGGAGAGGTTAAAAGAGGAACTAAATAAAGAAGCAGAGAAGATAGAGGGAGAGGTAGGGAGAGATTTAGGGGTCTACAATAGTCTTAGGGATGAGTTAGGGATAGTGGAAAGAGAGAGGTGTATGGGGGCAATCGTCAGGAGTAGGGCAAGATATTTAGTTGAAGGGGAAAAATGTACAGGTTTTTTCTTAGGGATGGAGAATAGGAAGCAGGGGAACAATCAGATTAGGCAGATAGAGGGTAAGGGGGGTGAGATTATTAAAGACTTAGTAGGGATAGTTAAGAGGGTGGAAGAGTTTTATAGAGAGCTCTTCCAGGAGGAAGTTAATGAAAAAGAGAGCCTGGAAAAGACTCTGGGGAGCATGAGGGCGGTGTTGACAGAAGAAGGAAGAGAGTTGTGCGAAGGGGAGATGGGAAAAGAGGAAATAGAGGCAGCAATAGATGGCATGGGCAAAAATAAAAGCCCGGGACTAGATGGCCTAACTGCAGAGTTCTACATGGAATTTAAGGCTGTGCTAGTCCCAATGTTGAAGGAGTTGTTTAAGAGCTTCGAAGAGAAGGATGAACTGCCGGACGGATTGTCAACAGGGGTGATTAGCATATTGTACAAAAAGGGTAGTAGGGATAAATTAGGGAACTATAGGCCGTTAAGTATGTTGAATGGGGATTATAAGATTATGGCACGGGTGTTATCCAATAGAATGAAGAGGGTTATTGGTGCGGTGGTGGGGAGCACCCAGGCATATAGTATTCCTGGAAGGGATATATGTGACACAGTTTGTAGTATTAGGGACACGGTAAATCATATGAAGGGTGGAGAAGGAGGGGTGTTGGTAAGCTTAGATCTGAACAAGGCGTTCGATAGGGTTAATCACGTTTATTTATTCAGGGTTTTGGTAAAAGCAGGGTTTGGGAGGGGGTTTGTTGGGTGGATAAGGAGAATTTATAGGAAAGCCATGAGTTGCGTTAAGGTTAATGGGATCATCACAAATGTATTTAAGTTAGGGAGATCCGTCCGGCAGGGATGCCCTCTATCGGCGATGCTCTATGCATTATCAGCGGAGCCCCTTGCGGCTTTGCTACAACAGAATGAGAGGGTAAAGGGGGTGATGGTGCCGGGGGGAGGGATAAGTGTAGTATTCCAATATGCGGATGATAATACAATCACCGTAAGAGACATGGAAAGTGTAAGAGGGGTCTTAGAGAGTGTGGAGATATATGGAAGAGCTTCAGGGGCTAAAATTAATATGGAAAAGTCAGAGTACATGGTGCTGGGAAATGGTGATGTAGGGAGAGAGGAGTTAGGTTTAAAAGAGAATAAGGAATATATTAGGGTACTGGGTATTAATGTGGGTTTGAAGGACAGAGAGGGGAGGGATGTGCAATATGAGGGAGTGGTGGGTAGTTTAAAAAAGACCCTAAGCTTCTGGAAACTGAGGAGATTAAAACTGAGGGGGAAAGTTATAGTAGTAAATGGTCTCATCATGAGCAAGCTAGTTTATGTAATGAGTGTAATGGAGGTGCCAGACAGAGTAATAAAAGAGGTAAATAAAATAGTGAGTGAGTTCATGTGGGAGGGGAAGGGAGTGAGGATAGCTAGGGAGGTTCTAGAGAATGACTATAAAGATGGGGGGCTAAAACTAATAAATGTGGAAAGGAAGATGAAAGCAATGAGGGTCAAAACGATGATAAAATATCTAAATAAGGGAAATAAGCACGTGTGGAAAGAATTTTTGAGAGACAGTATAAATAAAGGAGGGGGGTGTGGGGACAGTGGGATATTTATGCGCTTTAAGAAAGGGTGGATGAATGAATGATTTTCAAAGGGAGGTGATGAATGCGTGGGGAGAGTTCTTGGGGAATGTGAAGTATGAATGTGAGAATGCGCAGCAGGTATGGAAACAACCCATATTCCAAAACTATAGGATAATGAAAGAGGGCGAAGTATTATTTAATTTACCAATGTGGAGGGCTGGATTTAGGGTAATAAGAGACCTAGTCTATGAGTATGTTCCGGGGTTCATGAGGGCTCAAGTTATTGTTGATGGGACAAGGGAAAATAATCTGTTAATGGGGGGAAGGACAGCGGAAGGCATGATGGAGAGCATCAAAGAGGGGATGCCGGTGGAATGGAGGAGGATGGTGGAGAGCAAGAAGGTGGGAGGGGGCGAAAGTGAGGTAGCGCTATATGTGGGTGAAGGGGTGAAGCTGGGAGACCTTAGCATGAAAAGGATATACAAAACCCTTGGGAAGGGGGATGCAAGGAGACCAGCATCAGAAAAGGTATGGGAAAAGGTGATGGGGGGAATGGATGTGAAAAAGATGTGGGTGAATCTGAGAGTGAAAGGGAATAGTGTGAAGGGTGAGCACTTTGATTTCTGTTTAAGGCACAACAGGGTGTTCAACAATTTAATAATAAGTATGTTTGACAAAGAGGTTAAGAGAGAATGTGATGTGTGTAAGTTGGGAGTGGAGAATTGTATGCATGAGTTTTTTGAGTGTGGGGAATTAAGGGGGTTCTTTGGGAAAATAAAAGAATTGATATGCAGGTGCTGGGATGAAGGGGTGTTAAAATGTCTAGAGTGGAAAGAATTGTGGTTGTTTGGGTTGAGTGGGAGAAGGGATGGGTGCAATGTTGATATGTTAAATCTATGTTTAAGCCAGGCAAGATATGCGGTGAAAATAAGAAGGAATGTAGCACACTATGAGGGGAGAGTTGATGGAGTGTGGGGAATTATGAAGAGGAATATAATGAGGGTTGTTGGAATGTTATATGTGTACAAAGATAATGAGATGTTCATGAAAGAACATGTTGATGGTTGTACACTGATAGAAGTGAATGATGGACAGCTTAAGTATAATTTTGAAAAATAAGGAATGATGACATGTGAAAGGGGAATAAATGTAAAAGAATGGTGGATTAGGGATGTCGGGGAAGTGAAAGACAAGATAGGACTGTGATGTATACTTTGTATTAAATGCATTGGGGTCCTCTTCTTTTTGGGGGATTTGTTATGCAATGTGAGTGTTTGTTTAATCTGTGTGAAAACATTTTGATAATAAATAATAAAAAGAAAAAAAAAAAAAACGCTCGCCCCTGGATGCGGTTGGTCGCGTGTTCGAATCCATGCTGTGGCATACTTTTTTTCATTTTCACCCTTTTTCTATGGATCTCCAAAAAGTCAACTTTGACTTTTTCTGAGTCTGGAGGAATTCAAGGGGAGTTTTCAAGGGACTCTACCCGCCTTATGAGGCACTATTTTCGAATACTTTTTTCCATTTTCACCCTTTTTCTATGGATCTCCAAAAAGTGATCTTTTACATTTTCTGAGTCTGGAGGAATTCAAGGGGAGTTTTCAGGGGAGTGCGTTCTCTCTGCCATCTCCTCCCTATGTGTGTGTTGCTGCATGCAGCAGCTGCGCGTGTGTGTGTAAACTGCCCCTCCCCCTCGCAAGCAGGCGGGGGAGAGAGAGATGTTTCGTCTCGATTTACACATGCTATGACTCTGGGGGTACCTCCATTCGCTTCGTCTTGATCTGTTGATGTTATTTCATGTCTCGTTTGTCCATTGTGACGGTGGGAAAGCCAGGGAAATGTCCCGGAGATATACTGAGAAATCTTTGTAACAGCATTTTCCTGCGATCACAGCTGTTCACAGCTACGAGGCTGGGACCGCTTCCATTCGCTTCGTCTTGATCTGTAGATGTTATTTCATGTCTCATTTGTTCATTTTGATGGAGAAAAAGTTGTACATTTAGTGAATTCAGAGTGTCTAAGATGCAAAAGTAGGCATGTTTGAGTACTCAGGTCCAGTGGCTCACTGCGTTAATGCTCGCCCCTGGATGCGGTTGGACGCGTGTTCGAATCCATGCTGTAGCATACTTTTTTTCATTTTCACCCTTTTTCTATGGATCTCCAAAAAGTCAACTTCGACTTTTTCTGAGTCTGGAGGAATTCAAGGGGAGTTTTCAAGGGACTCTACCCGCCTTATGAGGCACTATTTTCGAATACTTTTTTCCATTTTCACCCTTTTTCTATGGATCTCCAAAAGGTGAACTTTTACATTTTCTGAGTCTGGAGGAATTCAAGGGGAGTTTTCAGGGGAGTGCGTTCTCTCTGCCATCTCCTCCCTGTGTGTGTGTTGCTGCATGCAGCAGCTGCGTGTGTGTGTAAACTGCCCCTCCACCTCGCAAGCAGGTGGGGGAGAGAGAGATGTTTCGTCTCAATTTACACATGCTATGACTCCGGGGGTACTTCCATTCGCTTCGTCTTGATCTGTTGATGTTATTTCATGTCTTGTTTGTCCATTGTGACGGTGGGAAAGCCAGGGAAATGTCCCGGAGATATACTGAGAAATCTTTGTAACAGCATTTTCCTGCGATCACAGCTGTTCGCAGCTACGAGGCTGGGACCGCTTCCATTCGCTTCGTCTTGATCTGTAGATGTTATTTAATGTCTCAGTTGTTCATGTTGATGGAGAAAAAGTTGTACATTTAGTGAATTCAGAGTTTCTAAGATGCAAAAGTAGGCATGTTTGAGTACTCAGGTCCAGTGGCTCACTGCGTTAATGCTCGCCCCTGGATGCGGTTGGTCGCGTGTTCGAATCCATGCTGTGGCATACTTTTTTTCATTTTCACCCTTTTTCTATGGATCTCCAAAAAGTCAACTTTGACTTTTTCTGAGTCTGGAGGAATTCAAGGGGAGTTTTCAAGGGACTCTACCCGCCTTATGAGGCACTATTTTCGAATACTTTTTTCTGAACTTTTACATTTTCTGAGTCTGGAGGAATTCAAGGGGAGTTTTCAGGGGAGTGCATTCTCTCTGCCATCTCCTCCCTCTGTGTGCGTTGCTGCATGCAGCAGCTGCGTGTGTGTGTGTAAACTGCCCCTCCCCTTCGCAAGCAGGCGGGGGAGAGAGAGATGTTTCGTCTCGATTTACACATGCTATGACTCCGGGGGTACTTCCATTCGCTTCGTCTTGATCTATTGATGTTATTTCATGTCTCGTTTGTCCATTGTGACGGTGGCAAAGCCAGGGAAATGTCCCGGAGATATACTGAGAAATCTTTGTAACAGCATTTTCCTGCGATCACAGCTGTTCACAGCTACGAGGCTGGGACCGCTTCCATTCGCTTCGTCTTGATCTGTAGATGTTATTTCATGTCTCATTTGTTCATTTTGATGGAGGAAAAGTTGTACATTTAGTGAATTCAGAGTGTCTAAGATGCAAAAGTAGGCATGTTTGAGTACTCATGTCCAGTGGCTCACTGCGTTAACGCTCGCCCCTGGATGCGGTTGGTCGCGTGTTCGAATCCATGCTGTGGCATACTTTTTTTCATTTTCACCCTTTTTCTATGGCTCTCCAAAAAGTCAACTTTGACTTTTTCTGAGTCTGGAGGAATTCAAGGGGAGTTTTCAAGGGACTCTACCCGCCTTATGAGGCACTATTTTCGAATACTTTTTTCCATTTTCACCCTTTTTCTATGGATCTCCAAAAAGTGATCTTTTACATTTTCTGAGTCTGGAGGAATTCAAGGGAAGTTTTCAGGGGAGTGCGTTCTCTCTGCCATCTCCTCCCTGTGTGTGTGTTGCTGCATGCAGCAGCTGCGTGAGTGTGTAAACTGCCCCTCCCCCTCGCAAGCAGGCGGGGGAGAGAGAGATGTTTCGTCTCGATTTACACATGCTATGACTCCGGGGGTACCTCCATTCGCTTCGTCTTGATCTGTTGATGTTATTTCATGTCTCGTTTGTCCATTGTGACGGTGGGAAAGCCAGGGAAATGTCCCGGAGATATACTGAGAAATCTTTGTAACAGCATTTTCCTGCGATCACAGCTGTTCACAGCTACGAGGCTGGGACCGCTTCCATTCGCTTCGTCTTGATCTGTAGATGTTATTTAATGTCTCATTTGTTCATTTTGATGGAGAAAAAGTTGTACATTTAGTAAATTCAGAGTTTCTAAGATGCAAAAGTAGGCATGTTTGAGTACTCAGGTCCAGTGGCTCACTGGGTTAACGCTCGCCCCTGGATGCGGTTGGTGGAGTGTTCGAATCCATGCTGTGGCATTCTTTTTTTAATTTTCACCCTTTTTCTATGGATCTCCAAAAAGTGATCTTTTACATTTTCTGAGTCTGGAGGAATTCAAGGGGAGTTTTCAGGGGAGTGCGTTCTCTCTGCCATCTCCTCCCTGTGTGTGTGTTGCTGCATGCAGCAGCTGCGTGAGTGTGTAAACTGCCCCTCCCCCTCGCAAGCAGTCGGGGGAGAGAGAGATGTTTCGTCTCGATTTACACATGCTATGACTCCGGGGGTACCTCCATTCGCTTCGTCTTGATCTGTTGATGTTATTTCATGTCTCGTTTGTCCATTGTGACTGTGGGAAAGCCAGGGAAATGTCCCGGAGATATACTGAGAAATCTTTGTAACAGCATTTTCCTGCGATCACAGCTGTTCACAGCTACGAGGCTGGGACCGCTTCCATTCGCTTCGTCTTGATCTGTAGATGTTATTTAATGTCTCATTTGTTCATTTTGATGGAGAAAAAGTTGTACATTTAGTGAATTCAGAGTTTCTAAGATGCAAAAGTAGGCATGTTTGAGTACTCAGGTCCAGTGGCTCACTGCGTTAATGCTCGCCCCTGGATGCGGTTGGTCGCGTGTTCGAATCCATGCTGTGGCATACTTTTTTTCATTTTCACCCTTTTTCTATGGATCTCCAAAAAGTCAACTTTGACTTTTTCTGAGTCTGGAGGAATTCAAGGGGAGTTTTCAAGGGACTCTACCCGCCTTATGAGGCACTATTTTTGAATACTTTTTTCCATTTTCACCCTTTTTCTATGGATCTCCAAAAAGTGAACTTTTACATTTTCTGAGTCTGGAGGAATTCATGGGGAGTTTTCAGGGGAGTGCATTCTCTCTGCCATCTCCTCCCTGTGTGTGCGTTGCTGCATGCAGCAGCTGCGTGTGTGTGTGTAAACTGCCCCTCCCATTCGCAAGCAGGCGGGGGAGAGAGAGATGTTTCGTCTCGATTTACACATGCTATGACTCCGGGGTTACTTCCATTCGCTTCGTCTTGATCTGTTGATGTTATTTCATGTCTCGTTTGTCCATTGTGACGGTGGGAAAGCCAGGGAAATGTCCCGGAGATATACTGAGAAATCTTTGTAACAGCATTTTCCTGCGATCACAGCTGTTCACAGCTACGAGGCTGGGACCGCTTCCATTCGCTTCGTCTTGATCTGGATATGTTATTTCATGTCTCATTTGTTCATTTTGATGGAGAAAAGGTTGTACATTTAGTGAATTCAGAGTGTCTAAGATGCACAAGTAGGCATGTTTGAGTACTCAGGTCCAGTGGCTCACTGCGTTAACGCTCGCCCCTGGATGCGGTTGGTCGCGTGTTCGAATCCATGCTGTGGCATTCTTTTTTTCATTTTCACCCTTTTTCTATGGATCTCCAAAAAGTCAACTTTGACTTTTTCTGAGTCTGGAGGAATTCAAGGGGAGTTTTCAAAGGACTCTACCCGCCTTATGAGGCACTATTTTCGAATACTTTTTTCAATTTTCACCCTTTTTTCTATGGATCTCCAAAAAGTGAACTTTTACATTTTCTGAGTCTGGAGGAATTCAAGGGGAGCTTTCAGGGGAGTGCATTCTCTCTGCCATCTCCTCCCTGTGTGTGCGTTGCTGCATGCAGCAGAGCGTGTGTGTGTGTAAACTGCCCCTCCCCTTCGCAAGCAGGCGGGGGAGAGAGAGATGTTTCGTCTCGATTTACACATGCTATGACTCCGGGGGTACTTCCATTCGCTTCTTCTTGATCTGTTGATGTTATTTCATGTCTCGTTTGTCCATTGTGACGGTGGGAAAGCCAGGGAAATGTCCCGGAGATAGACTGAGAAATCTTTGTAACAGCATTTTCCTGCGATCACAGCTACGAGGCTGGGACCGCTTCCATTCGCTTCGTCTTGATCTGTAGATGTTATTTCATGTCTCATTTGTTCATTTTGATGGAGAAAAAGTTGTACATTTAGTGAATACAGAGTGTCTAAGATGCACAAGTAGGCATATTTGAGTACTCAGGTCCAGTGGCTCACTGCGTTAACACTCGCCCCTGGATGCGGTTGGTCGCGTGTTCGAATCCATGCTGTGGCATTCTTTTTTTCATTTTCACCCTTTTTTCTATGGATCTCCAAAAAGTGATCTTTTACATTTTCTGAGTCTGGAGGAATTCAAGGGGAGTTTTCAGGGGAGTGCGTTATCTCTGCCATCTCCTCCCTGTGTGTGTGTTGCTGCATGCAGCAGCTGCGTGTGTGTGTAAACTGCCCCTCCCTCTCGCAAGCAGGCGGGGGAGAGACAGATGTTTCGTCTCGATTTACACATGCTATGACTCCGGGGGTACCTCCATTCGCATCGTCTTGATCTGTTGATGTTATTTCATGTCTCGTTTGTCCATTGTGATGGTGGGAAAGCCAGGGAAATGTCCCGGAGATATACTGAGAAATCTTTGTAACAGCATTTTCCTGCGATCACAGCTGTTCACAGCTACGAGAGTGGGACCGCTTCCATTCGCTTCGTCTTGATCTGTAGATGTTATTTAATGTCTCATTTGTTCATTTTGATGGAGAAAAAGTTGTACATTTAGTGAATTCAGAGTTTCTAAGATGCACAAGTAGGCATGTTTGAGTACTCAGGTCCAGTGGCTCACTGCATTAATGCTCGCCCCTGGATGCGGTTGGTCGCGTGTTCGAATCCATGCTGTGGCATACTTTTTTCATTTTCACCCTTTTTCTATGGATCTCCAAAAAGTCAACTTTGACTTTTTCTGAGTCTGGAGGAATTCAAGGGGAGTTTTCAAGCTACTCTACCCGCCTTATGAGGCACTATTTTCGAATACTTTTTTCCATTTTCACCCTTTTTCTATGGATCTCCAAAAAGTGAACTTTTACATTTTCTGAGTCTGGAGGAATTCGAGGGGAGTTTTCAGGGGAGTGCATTCTCTCTGCCATCTCCTCCCTCTGTGTGCGTTGCTGCATGCAGCAGCTGCGTGTGTGTGTGTAAACTGCCCATCCCCTTCGCAAGCAGGCGGGGGAGAGAGAGATGTTTCGTCTCGATTTACACATGCTATGACTCCGGGGGTACTTCCATTCGCTTCGTCTTGATCTGTTGATGTTATTTCATGTCTCGTTTGTCCATTGTGATGGTGGGAAAGCCAGGGAAATGTTCCGGAGATATACTGAGAAATCTTTGTAACAGCATTTTCCTGCGATCACAGCTACGAGGCTGGGACCGCTTCCATTCGCTTTGCCTTGATCTGTAGATGTTATTTAATGTCTCATTTGTTCATTTTGATGGAGAAAAAGTTGTACATTTAGTAAATTCAGAGTGTCTAAGATGCACAAGTAGGCATGTTTGAGTACTCAGGTCCAGTGGCTCACTGCGTTAATGCTCGCCCCTGGATGCGGTTGGTCGCGTGTTCGAATCCATACTGTGGCATACTTTTTTTCATTTTCACCCTTTTTCTATGGATCTCCAAAAAGTCAACTTTGACTTTTTCTGAGTCTGGAGGAATTCAAGGGGAGTTTTCAAGGGACTCTACCCGCCTTATGAGGCACTATTTTCGAATTCTTTTTTTCATTTTCACCCTTTTTCTATGGATCTCCAAAAAGTGAACTTTTACATTTTCTGAGTCTGGAGGAATTCAAGGGGAGTTTTCAGGGGAGTGCATTCTCTCTGCCATCTCCTCCCTCTGTGTGCGTTGCTGCATGCAGCAGCTGCGCGTGTGTGTGTAAACTGCCCCTCCCCTTCGCAAGCAGGCGGGGGAGAGAGAGATGTTTCGTCTCGATTTACACATGCTATGACTCCGGGGGTACTTCCATTCGCTTCGTCTTGATCTGTTGATGTTATTTCATGGCTCGTTTGTCCATTGTGACGGTGGCAAAGCCAGGGAAATGTCCCGGAGATATACTGAGAAATCTTTGTAACAGCATTTTCCTGCAATCACAGCTGTTCACAGCTACGAGGCTGGGACCGCTTCCATTCGCTTCGTCTTGATCTGTAGATGTTATTTAATGTCTCATTTGTTCATTTTGATGGAGAAAAAGTTGTACATTTAGTGAATTCAGAGTTTCTAAGATGCAAAAGTAGTCATGTTTGAGTACTCAGGTCCAGTGGCTCACTGCGTTAATGCTCGCCCCTGGATGCGGTTGGTCGCGTGTTCGAATCCATGCTGTGGCATACTTTTTTTCATTTTCACCCTTTTTCTATGGATCTCCAAAAAGTCAACTTTGACTTTTTCTGACTCTGGAGGAATTCAAGGGGAGTTTTCAAGGGACTCTAGCCGCCTTATGAGGCACTATTTTCGAATACTTTTTTCCATTTTCACCCTTTTTCTATGGATCTCCAAAAAGTGAACTTTTACATTTTCTGAGTCTGGAGGAATTCAAGGGGAGTTTTCAGGGGAGTGCGTTCTCTCTGCCATCTCCTCCCTGTGTGTGTGTTGCTGCATGCAGCAGCTGCGTGTGTGTGTAAACTGCCCCTCCCTCTCGCAAGCAGGCGGGGGAGAGAGAGATATTTCGTCTCGATTTACACATGCTATGACTCCGGGGGTACTTCCATTCGCTTCGTCTTGATCTGTTGATGTTATTTCATGTCTCGTTTGTCCATTGTGACGGTGGGAAAGCCAGGGAAATGTCCCGGAGATATACTGAGAAATCTTTGTAACAGCATTTTCCTGCGATCACAGCTGTTCGCAGCTACGAGGCTGGGACCGCTTCAATTCGCTTCGTCTTGATCTGTAGATGTTATTTAATGTCTCATTTGTTCATTTTGATGGAGAAAAAGTTGTACATTTAGTGAATTCAGAGTTTCTAAGATGCAAAAGTAGGCATGTTTGAGTACTCAGGTCCAGTGGCTCACTGCGTTAATGCTCGCCCCTGGATGCGGTTGGTCGCGTGCTCGAATCCATACTGTGGCATACTTTTTTTCATTTTCACCCTTTTTCTATGGATCTCCAAAAAGTCAACTTTGACTTTTTCTGAGTCTGGAGGAATTCAAGGGGAGTTTTCAAGGGACTCTACCCGCCTTATGAGGCACTATTTTCGAATACTTTTTTCCATTTTCACCCTTTTTCTATGGATCTCCAAAAATTGAACTTTTACATTTTCTGAGTCTGGAGGAATTCAAGGGGAGTTTTCAGGGGAGTGCATTCTCTCTGCCATCTCCTCCCTCTGTGTGCGTTGCTGCATGCAGCAGCTGCGTGTGTGTGTGTAAACTGCCCCTCCCCTTCGTAAGCAGGCGGGGGAGAGAGAGATGTTTCGTCTCGATTTACACATGCTATGACTCCAGGGGTACTTCCTTTCGCTTCGTCTTGATCTGTTGATGTTATTGCATGTCTCGTTTGTCCATTGTGACGGTGGGAAAGCCAGGGAAATGTCCCGGAGATATACTGAGAAATCTTTGTAACAGCATTTTCCTGCGATCACAGCTGTTCACAGCTACGAGGCTGGGACCGCTTCCATTCGCTTCGTCTTGATCTGTAGATGTTATTTAATGTCTCATTTGTTCATTTTGATGGAGAAAAAGTTGTACATTTAGTAAATTCAGAGTGTCTAAGATGCACAAGTAGGCATGTTTGAGTACTCAGGTCCAGTGGCTCACTGTGTTAACGCTCGCCCCTGGATGCGGTTGGTCGCGTGTTCGAATCCATGCTGTGGCATTCTTTTTTTCATTTTCACCCTTTTTCTATGGATCTCCAAAAAGTCAACTTTGACTTTTTCTGAGTCTGGAGGAATTCAAGGGGAGTTTTCAAGGGACTCTACCCGCCTTATGAGGCACTATTTTCGAATACTTTTTTCCATTTTCACCCTTTTTCTATGGATCTCCAAAAAGTGAACTTTTACATTTTCTGAGTCTGGAGGAATTCAAGGGGAGTTTTCAGGGGAGTGCATTCTCTCTGCCATCTCCTCCCTCTGTGTGCGTTGCTGCATGCAGCAGCTGCGTGTGTGTGTGTAAACTGCCCCCCCCCCTTCGCAAGCAGGCGGGGGAGAGAGAGATGTTTCGTCTCGATTTACACATGCTATGACTCCGGGGGTACTTCCATTCGCTTCGTCTTGATCTGTTGATGTTATTTCATGTCTCGTTTGTCCATTGTGACGGTGGGAAAGCCAGGGAAATGTCCCGGAGATATACTGAGAAATCTTTGTAACAGCATTTTCCTGCGATCACAGCTGTTCACAGATACGAGGCTGGGACCGCTTCCATTCGCTTCGTCTTGATCTGTAGATGTTATTTAATGTCTCATTTGTTTATTTTGATGGAGAAAAAGTTGTACATTTAGTGAATTCAGAGTTTCTAAGATGCACAAGTAGGCATGTTTGAGTACTCAGGTCCAGTGGCTCACTGCGTTAATGCTCGCCCCTGGATGCGGTTGGTCGCGTGTTCGAATCCATGCTGTGGCATACTTTTTTTCATTTTCACCCTTTTTCTATGGATCTCCAAAAAGTCAACTTTGACTTTTTCTGAGTCTGGAGGAATTCAAGGGGAGTTTTCAAGGGACTCTACCCGCCTTATGAGGCACTATTTTCGAATACTTTTTTCCATTTTCACCCTTTTTCTATGGATCTCCAAAAAGTGAACTTTTACATTTTCTGAGTCTGGAGGAATTCAAGGGGAGTTTTCAGGGGAGTGCGTTCTCTCTGCCATCTCCTCCCTGTGTGTGTGTTGCTGCATGCAGCAGCTGCGTGTGTGTGTAAACTTCCCCTCCCTCTCGCAAGCAGGCGGGGGAGAGAGAGATGTTTCGTCTCGATTTACACATGCTATGACTCCGGGGGTACCTCCATTCGCTTCGTCTTGATCTGTTGATGTTATTTCATGTCTCGTTTGTCCATTGTGACGGTGGGAAAGCCAGGGAAATGTCCCGGAGATATACTTAGAAATCTTTGTAACAGCATTTTCCTGCGATCACAGCTGTTCACAGCTACGAGGCTGGGACCGCTTCCATTCGCTTCGTCTTGATCTGTAGATGTTATTTAATGTCTCATTTGTTCATTTTGATGGAGAAAAGGTTGTACATTTAGTGAATTCAGAGTTTCTAAGATGCAAAAGTAGGCATGTTTGAGTACTCAGGTCCAGTGGCTCACTGCGTTGATGCTAGCCCCTGGATGCGGTTGGTCGCGTGTTCGAATCCATGCTGTGGCATACTTTTTTTCATTTTCACCCTTTTTCTATGGATCTCCAAAAGGTCAACTTTGACTTTTTCTGAGTCTGGAGGAATTCAAGGGGAGTTTTCAAGGGACTCTACCCGCCTTATGAGGCACTATTTTCGAATACTTTTTTCCATTTTCACCCTTTTTCTATGGATCTCCAAAAAGTGATCTTTTACATTTTCTGAGTCTGGAGGAATTCAAGGGAGTTTTCAGGGGAGTGCATTCTCTCTGCCATCTCCTCCCTCTGTGTGCGTTGCTGCATGCAGCAGCTGCGTGTGTGTGTGTAAACTGCCCCTCCCCTTCGCAAGCAGGCGGGGGAGAGAGAGATGTTTCGTCTCGATTTACACATGCTATGACTCCGGGGGTACTTCCATTCGCTTCGTCTTGATCTGTTGATGTTATTTCATGTCTCGTTTGTCCATTGTGACGGTGGCAAAGCCAGGGAAATGTCCCGGAGATATACTGAGAAATCTTTGTAACAGCATTTTCCTGCGATCACAGCTGTTCGCAGCTACGAGGCTGGGACCGCTTCCATTCGCTTCGTCTTGATCTGTAGATGTTATTTAATGTCTCATTTGTTCATTTTGATGGAGAAAAAGTTGTACATTTAGTAAATTCAGAGTGTCTAAGATGCACAAGTAGGCATATTTGAGTACTCAGGTCCAGTGGCTCACTGTGTTAACGCTCGCCCCTGGATGCGGTTGGTCGCGTGTTCGAATCCATGCTGTGGCATTCTTTTTTTCATTTTCACCCTTTTTCTATGGATCTCCAAAAAGTCAACTTTGACTTTTTCTGAGTCTGGAGGAATTCAAGGGGAGTTTTCAAAGGACTCTACCCGCCTTATGAGGCACTATTTTCGAATACTTTTTTCCATTTTCACCCTTTTTCTATGGATCTCCAAAAAGTGAACTTTTACATTTTCTGAGTCTGGAGGAATTCAAGGGGAGTTTTCAGGGGAGTGCATTCTCTCTGCCATCTCCTCCCTGTGTGTGCGTTGCTGCATGCAGCAGCTGCGTGTGTGTGTGTGTAAACTGCCCCTCCCCTTCGCAAGCAGGCGGGGGAGAGAGAGATGTTTCGTCTCGATTTACACATGCTATGACTCCGGGGGTACTTCCATTCGCTTCGTCTTGATCTGTAGATGTTATTTAATGTCTCATTTGTTCATTTTGATGGAGAAAAAGTTGTACATTTAGTAAATTCAGAGTGTCTAAGATGCACAAGTAGGCATGTTTGAGTACTCAGGTCCAGTGGCTCACTGTGTTAACGCTCGCCCCTGGATGCGGTTGGTCGCGTGTTCGAATCCATGCTGTGGCATTCTTTTTTTCATTTTCACCCTTTTTCTATGGATCTCCAAAAAGTGATCTTTTACATTTTCTGAGTCTGGAGGAATTCAAGGGGAGTTTTCAGGGGAGTGCGTTCTCTCTGCCATCTCCTCCCTGTGTGTGTGTTGCTGCATGCAGCAGCTGCGTGTGTGTGTACACAGCCCCTCCCCCTCGCAAGCAGGCGGGGGAGAGAGAGATGTTTCGTCTCGATTTACACATGCTATGACTCCGGGGGTACCTCCATTCGCTTCGTCTTGATCTGTTGATGTTATTTCATGTCTCGTTTGTCCATTGTGACGGTGGGAAAGCCAGGGAAATGTCCCGGAGATATACTTAGAAATCTTTGTAACAGCATTTTCCTGCGATCACAGCTGTTCACAGCTACGAGGCTGGGACCGCTTCCATTCGCTTCGTCTTGATCTGTAGATGTTATTTAATGTCTCATTTGTTCATTTTGATGGAGAAAAGGTTGTACATTTAGTGAATTCAGAGTTTCTAAGATGCAAAAGTAGGCATGTTTGAGTACTCAGGTCCAGTGGCTCACTGCGTTGATGCTCGCCCCTGGATGCGGTTGGTCGCGTGTTCGAATCCATGCTGTGGCATACTTTTTTTCATTTTCACCCTTTTTCTATGGATCTCCAAAAAGTCAACTTTGACTTTTTCTGAGTCTGGAGGAATTCAAGGGGAGTTTTCAAAGGACTCTACCCGCCTTATGAGGCACTATTTTCGAATACTTTTTTCCATTTTCACCCTTTTTCTATGGATCTCCAAAAAGTGAACTTTTACATTTTCTGAGTCTGGAGGAATTCAAGGGAGTTTTCAGGGGAGTGCATTCTCTCTGCCATCTCCTCCCTCTGTGTGCGTTGCTGCATGCAGCAGCTGCGTGTGTGTGTGTAAACTGCCCCTCCCCTTCGCAAGCAGGCGGGGGAGAGAGAGATGTTTCGTCTCGATTTACACATGCTATGACTCCGGGGGTACTTCCATTCGCTTCGTCTTGATCTGTTGATGTTATTTCATGTCTCGTTTGTCCATTGTGACGGTGGCAAAGCCAGGGAAATGTCCCGGAGATATACTGAGAAATCTTTGTAACAGCATTTTCCTGCGATCACAGCTGTTCACAGCTACGAGGCTGGGAGCGCTTCCATTCGCTTCGTCTTGATCTGTAGATGTTATTTCATGTCTCATTTGTTCATTTTGATGGAGAAAAAGTTGTACATTTAGTGAATTCAGAGTGTCTAAGATGCAAAAGTAGGCATGTTTGAGTACTCATGTCCAGTGGCTCACTGCGTTAACGCTCGCCCCTGGATGCGGTTGGTTGCGTGTTCGAATCCATGCTGTGGCATATTTTTTTTCATTTTCACCCTTTTTCTATGGATCTCCAAAAAGTCAACTTTGACTTTTTCTGAGTCTGGAGGAATTCAAGGGGAGTTTTCAAGGGACTCTACCCGCCTTATGAGGCACTATTTTCGAATACTTTTTTCCATTTTCACCCTTTTTCTATGGATCTCCAAAAAGTGATCTTTTACATTTTCTGAGTCTGGAGGAATTCAAGGGGAGTTTTCAGGGGAGTGCGTTCTCTCTGCCATCTCCTCCCTATGTGTGAGTTGCTGCATGCAGCAGCTGCGTGTGTGTGTAAACTGCCCCTCCCCCTCGCAAGCAGGCGGGGGAGAGAGAGATGTTTCGTCTCGATTTACACATGCTATGACTCCGGGGGTACCTCCATTCGCTTCGTCTTGATCTGTTGATGTTATTTCATGTCTCGTTTGTCCATTGTGACGGTGGGAAAGCCAGGGAAATGTCCCGGAGATATACTTAGAAATCTTTGTAACAGCATTTTCCTGCGATCACAGCTGTTCACAGCTACGAGGCTGGGACCGCTTCCATTCGCTTCGTCTTGATCTGTAGATGTTATTTAATGTCTCATTTGTTCATTTTGATGGAGAAAAGGTTGTACATTTAGTGAATTCAGAGTTTCTAACATGCAAAAGTAGGCATGTTTGAGTACTCAGGTCCAGTGGCTCACTGCGTTGATGCTCGCCCCTGGATGCGGTTGGTCGCGTGTTCGAATCCATGCTGTGGCATACTTTTTTTCATTTTCACCCTTTTTCTATGGATCTCCAAAAGGTCAACTTTGACTTTTTCTGAGTCTGGAGGAATTCAAGGGGAGTTTTCAAGGGACTCTACCCGCCTTATGAGGCACTATTTTCGAATACTTTTTTCCATTTTCACCCTTTTTCTATGGATCTCCAAAAAGTGATCTTTTACATTTTCTGAGTCTGGAGGAATTCAAGGGGAGTTTTCAGGGGAGTGCGTTCTCTCTGCCATCTCCTCCCTGTGTGTGTGTTGCTGCATGCAGCAGCTGCGTGTGTGTGTAAACTGCCCCTCCCCCTCGCAAGCAGGTGGGGGAGAGAGAGATGTTTCGTCTCGATTTACACATGCTATGACTCCGGGGGTACCTCCATTCGCTTCGTCTTGATCTGTTGATGTTATTTCATGTCTCGTTTGTCCATTGTGTCGGTGAGAAAGCCAGGGAAATGTCCCGGAGATATACTGAGAAATCTTTGTAACAGCATTTTCCTGCGATCACAGCTGTTCACAGCTACGAGGCTGGGACCGCTTCCATTCGCTTCGTCTTGATCTGTAGATGTTATTTCATGTCTCATTTGTTCATTTTGATGGAGAAAAAGTTGTACATTTAGTGAATTCAGAGTTTCTAAGATGCAAAAGTAGGCATGTTTGAGTACTCAGGTCCAGTGGCTCACTGCGTTAGTGCTCGCCCCTGGATGCGGTTGGTCGCGTGTTCGAATCCATACTGTGGCATACTTTTTTTCATTTTCACCCTTTTTCTATGGATCTCCAAAAAGTCAACTTTGACTTTTTCTGAGTCTGGAGGAATTCAAGGGGAGTTTTCAAGGGACTCTACCCGCCTTATGAGGCACTATTTTCGAATACTTTTTTCCATTTTCACCCTTTTTCTATGGATCTCCAAAAAGTGAACTTTTACATTTTCTGAGTCTGGAGGAATTCAAGGGGAGTTTTCAGGGGAGTGCATTCTCTCTGCCATCTCCTCCCTCTGTGTGCGTTGCTGCATGCAGCAGCTGCGTGTGTGTGTGTAAACTGCCCCTCCCCTTCGCAAGCAGGCGGGGGAGAGAGAGATGTTTCGTCTCGATTTACACATGCTATGACTCCGGGGGTACTTCCATTCGCTTCGTCTTGATCTGTTGATGTTATTTCATGTCTCGTTTGTCCATTGTGTCGGTGGGAAAGCCAGGGAAATGTCCCGGAGATATACTGAGAAATCTTTGTAACAGCATTTTCCTGCGATCACAGCTGTTCACAGCTACGAGGCTGGGACCGCTTTCATTCGCTTCGTCTTGATCTGTAGATGTTATTTCATGTCTCATTTGTTCATTTTGATGGAGAAAAAGTTGTACATTTAGTGAATTCAGAGTGTCTAAGATGCAAAAGTAGGCATGTTTGAGTACTCATGTCCAGTGGCTCACTGCGTTAACGCTCGCCCCTGGATGCGGTTGGTCGCGTGTTCGAATCCATGCTGTAGCATACTTTTTTTCATTTTCACCCTTTTTCTATGGATCTCCAAAAAGTGATCTTTTACATTTTCTGAGTCTGGAGGAATTCAAGGGGAGTTTTCAGGGGAGTGCGTTCTCTCTGCCATCTCCTCCCTGTGTGTGTGTTGCTGCATGCAGCAGCTGCGTGTGTGTGTAAACTGCCCCTCCCCCTCGCAAGCAGGCGGGGGAGAGAGAGATGTTTCGTCTCGATGTACACATGCTATGACTCCGGGGGTACCTCCATTCGCTTCGTCTTGATCTGTTGATGTTATTTCATGTCTCGTTTGTCCATTGTGACGGTGGCAAAGCCAGGGAAATGTCCCGGAGATATACTGAGAAATCTTTGTAACAGCATTTTCCTGCGATCACAGCTGTTCACAGCTACGAGGCTGGGACCGCTTCCATTCGCTTCGTCTTGATCTGTAGATGTTATTTCATGTCTCATTTGTTCATTTTGATGGAGAAAAAGTTGTACATTTAGTGAATTCAGAGTGTCTAAGATGCAAAAGTAGGCATGTTTGAGTACTCATGTCCAGTGGCTCACTGCGTTAACGCTCGCCCCTGGATGCGGTTGGTTGCGTGTTCGAATCCATGCTGTGGCATACTTTTTTTCATTTTCACCCTTTTTCTATGGATCTCCAAAAAGTCAACTTTGACTTTTTCTGAGTCTGGAGGAATTCAAGGGGAGTTTTCAAGGGACTCTACCCGCCTTATGAGGCACTATTTTCGAATACCTTTTTCCATTTTCACCCTTTTTCTATGGATCTCCAAAAAGTGATCTTTTACATTTTCTGAGTCTGGAGGAATTCAAGGGGAGTTTTCAGGGGAGTGCGTTCTCTCTGCCATCTCCTCCCTGTGTGTGTGTTGCTGCATGCAGCAGCTGCGTGTGTGTGTAAACTGCCCCTCCCCCTCACAAGCAGGTGGGGGAGAGAGAGATGTTTCGTCTCGATTTACACATGCTATGACTCCGGGGGTACCTCCATTCGCTTCGTCTTGATCTGTTGATGTTATTTCATGTCTCGTTTGTCCATTGTGTCGGTGAGAAAGCCAGGGAAATGTCCCGGAGATATACTGAGAAATCTTTGTAACAGCATTTTCCTGCGATCACAGCTGTTCACAGCTACGAGGCTGGGACCGCTTCCATTCGCTTCGTCTTGATCTGTAGATGTTATTTCATGTCTCATTTGTTCATTTTGATGGAGAAAAAGTTGTACATTTAGTGAATTCAGAGTTTCTAAGATGCAAAAGTAGGCATGTTTGAGTACTCAGGTCCAGTGGCTCACTGCGTTAATGCTCGCCCCTGGATGCGGTTGGTCGCGTGTTCGAATCCATACTGTGGCATACTTTTTTTCATTTTCACCCTTTTTCTATGGATCTCCAAAAAGTCAACTTTGACTTTTTCTGAGTCTGGAGGAATTCAAGGGGAGTTTTCAAGGGACTCTACCCGCCTTATGAGGCACTATTTTTCGAATACTTTTTTCCATTTTCACCCTTTTTCTATGGATCTCCAAAAAGTGAACTTTTACATTTTCTGAGTCTGGAGGAATTCAAGGGGAGTTTTCAGGGGAGTGCATTCTCTCTGCCATCTCCTCCCTCTGTGTGCGTTGCTGCATGCAGCAGCTGCGTGTGTGTGTGTAAACTGCCCCTCCCCTTCGCAAGCAGGCGGGGGAGAGAGAGATGTTTCGTCTCGATTTACACATGCTATGACTCCGGGGGTACTTCCATTCGCTTCGTCTTGATCTGTTGATGTTATTTCATGTCTCGTTTGTCCATTGTGTCGGTGGGAAAGCCAGGGAAATGTCCCGGAGATATACTGAGAAATCTTTGTAACAGCATTTTCCTGCGATCACAGCTGTTCACAGCTACGAGGCTGGGACCGCTTTCATTCGCTTCGTCTTGATCTGTAGATGTTATTTCATGTCTCATTTGTTCATTTTGATGGAGAAAAAGTTGTACATTTAGTGAATTCAGAGTGTCTAAGATGCAAAAGTAGGCATGTTTGAGTACTCATGTCCAGTGGCTCACTGCGTTAACGCTCGCCCCTGGATGCGGTTGGTCGCTTGTTCGAATCCATGCTGTAGCATACTTTTTTTCATTTTCACCCTTTTTCTATGGATCTCCAAAAAGTGATCTTTTACATTTTCTGAGTCTGGAGGAATTCAAGGGGAGTTTTCAGGGGAGTGCGTTCTCTCTGCCATCTCCTCCCTGTGTGTGTGTTGCTGCATGCAGCAGCTGCGTGTGTGTGTAAACTGCCCCTCCCCCTCGCAAGCAGGTGGGGGAGAGAGAGATGTTTCGTCTCGATTTACACATGCTATGACTCCGGGGGTACCTCCATTCGCTTCGTCTTGATCTGTTGATGTTATTTCATGTCTCGTTTGTCCATTGTGTCGGTGAGAAAGCCAGGGAAATGTCCCGGAGATATACTGAGAAATCTTTGTAACAGCATTTTCCTGCGATCACAGCTGTTCACAGCTACGAGGCTGGGACCGCTTCCATTCGCTTCGTCTTGATCTGTAGATGTTATTTCATGTCTCATTTGTTCATTTTGATGGAGAAAAAGTTGTACATTTAGTGAATTCAGAGTTTCTAAGATGCAAAAGTAGGCATGTTTGAGTACTCAGGTCCAGTGGCTCACTGCGTTAATGCTCGCCCCTGGATGCGGTTGGTCGCGTGTTCGAATCCATACTGTGGCATACTTTTTTTCATTTTCACCCTTTTTCTATGGATCTCCAAAAAGTCAACTTTGACTTTTTCTGAGTCTGGAGGAATTCAAGGGGAGTTTTCAAGGGACTCTACCCGCCTTATGAGGCACTATTTTCGAATACTTTTTTCCATTTTCACCCTTTTTCTATGGATCTCCAAAAAGTGAACTTTTACATTTTCTGAGTCTGGAGGAATTCAAGGGGAGTTTTCAGGGGAGTGCATTCTCTCTGCCATCTCCTCCCTCTGTGTGCGTTGCTGCATGCAGCAGCTGCGTGTGTGTGTGTAAACTGCCCCTCCACTTCGCAAGCAGGCGGGGGAGAGAGAGATGTTTCGTCTCGATTTACACATGCTATGACTCCGGGGGTACTTCCATTCGCTTCGTCTTGATCTGTTGATGTTATTTCATGTCTCGTTTGTCCATTGTGACAGTGGCAAAGCCAGGGAAATGTCCCGGAGATATACTGAGAAATCTTTGTAACAGCATTTTCCTGCGATCACAGCTGTTCACAGCTACGAGGCTGGGACCGCTTTCATTCGCTTCGTCTTGATCTGTAGATGTTATTTCATGTCTCATTTGTTCATTTTGATGGAGAAAAAGTTGTACATTTAGTGAATTCAGAGTGTCTAAGATGCAAAAGTAGGCATGTTTGAGTACTCATGTCCAGTGGCTCACTGCGTTAACGCTCGCCCCTGGATGCGGTTGGTCGCGTGTTCGAATCCATGCTGTAGCATACTTTTTTTCATTTTCACCCTTTTTCTATGGATCTCCAAAAAGTGATCTTTTACATTTTCTGAGTCTGGAGGAATTCAAGGGGAGTTTTCAGGGGAGTGCGTTCTCTCTGCCATCTCCTCCCTGTGTGTGTGTTGCTGCATGCAGCAGCTGCGTGTGTGTGTAAACTGCCCCTCCCCCTCGCAAGCAGGCGGGGGAGAGAGAGATGTTTCGTCTCGATTTACACATGCTATGACTCCGGGGGTACCTCCATTCGCTTCGTCTTGATCTGTTGATGTTATTTCATGTCTCGTTTGTCCATTGTGACGGTGGGAAAGCCAGGGAAATGTCCCGGAGATATACTGAGAAATCTTTGTAACAGCATTTTCCTGCGATCACAGCTGTTCGCAGCTACGTGGCTGGGACCGCTTCCATTCGCTTCGTCTTGATCTGTAGATGTTATTTAATGTCTCATTTGTTCATTTTGATGGAGAAAAAGTTGTACATTTAGTAAATTCAGAGTGTCTAAGATGCACAAGTAGGCATGTTTGAGTACTCAGGTCCAGTGGCTCACTGTGTTAACGCTCGCCCCTGGATGCGGTTGGTCGCGTGTTCGAATCCATGCTGTGGCATTCTTTTTTTCATTTTCACCCTTTTTCTATGGATCTCCAAAAAGTCAACTTTGACTTTTTCTGAGTCTGGAGGAATTCAAGGGGAGTTTTCAAAGGACTCTACCCGCCTTATGAGGCACTATTTTCGAATACTTTTTTCCATTTTCACCCTTTTTCTATGGATCTCCAAAAAGTGAACTTTTACATTTTCTGAGTCTGGAGGAATTCAAGGGGAGTTTTCAGGGGAGTGCATTCTCTCTGCCATCTCCTCCCTGTGTGTGCGTTGCTGCATGCAGCAGCTGCGTGTGTGTGTGTGTAAACTGCCCCTCCCCTTCGCAAGCAGGCGGGGGAGAGAGAGATGTTTCGTCTCGATTTACACATGCTATGACTCCGGGGGTACTTCCATTCGCTTCGTCTTGATCTGTAGATGTTATTTAATGTCTCATTTGTTCATTTTGATGGAGAAAAAGTTGTACATTTAGTAAATTCAGAGTGTCTAAGATGCACAAGTAGGCATGTTTGAGTACTCAGGTCCAGTGGCTCACTGTGTTAACGCTCGCCCCTGGATGCGGTTGGTCGCGTGTTCGAATCCATGCTGTGGCATTCTTTTTTTCATTTTCACCCTTTTTCTATGGATCTCCAAAAAGTGATCTTTTACATTTTCTGAGTCTGGAGGAATTCAAGGGGAGTTTTCAGGGGAGTGCGTTCTCTCTGCCATCTCCTCCCTATGTGTGAGTTGCTGCATGCAGCAGCTGCGTGTGTGTGTAAACTGCCCCTCCCCCTCGCAAGCAGGCGGGGGAGAGAGAGATGTTTCGTCTCGATTTACACATGCTATGACTCCGGGGGTACCTCCATTCGCTTCGTCTTGATCTGTTGATGTTATTTCATGTCTCGTTTGTTCATTTTGATGGAGAAAAAGTTGTACATTTAGTAAATTCAGAGTGTCTAAGATGCACAAGTAGGCATGTTTGAGTACTCAGGTCCAGTGGCTCACTGTGTTAACGCTCGCCCCTGGATGCGGTTGGTCGCGTGTTCGAATCCATGCTGTGGCATTCTTTTTTTCATTTTCACCCTTTTTCTATGGATCTCCAAAAAGTGATCTTTTACATTTTCTGAGTCTGGAGGAATTCAAGGGGAGTTTTCAGGGGAGTGCGTTCTCTCTGCCATCTCCTCCCTATGTGTGAGTTGCTGCATGCAGCAGCTGCGTGTGTGTGTAAACTGCCCCTCCCCCTCGCAAGCAGGCGGGGGAGAGAGAGATGTTTCGTCTCGATTTACACATGCTATGACTCCGGGGGTACCTCCATTCGCTTCGTCTTGATCTGTTGATGTTATTTCATGTCTCGTTTGTCCATTGTGACGGTGGGAAAGCCAGGGAAATGTCCCGGAGATATACTTAGAAATCTTTGTAACAGCATTTTCCTGCGATCACAGCTGTTCACAGCTACGAGGCTGGGACCGCTTCCATTCGCTTCGTCTTGATCTGTAGATGTTATTTAATGTCTCATTTGTTCATTTTGATGGAGAAAAGGTTATACATTTAGTGAATTCAGAGTTTCTAACATGCAAAAGTAGGCATGTTTGAGTACTCAGGTCCAGTGGCTCACTGCGTTGATGCTCGCCCCTGGATGCGGTTGGTCGCGTGTTCGAATCCATGCTGTGGCATACTTTTTTTCATTTTCACCCTTTTTCTATGGATCTCCAAAAGGTCAACTTTGACTTTTTCTGAGTCTGGAGGAATTCAAGGGGAGTTTTCAAGGGACTCTACCCGCCTTATGAGGCACTATTTTCGAATACTTTTTTCCATTTTCACCCTTTTTCTATGGATCTCCAAAAAGTGATCTTTTACATTTTCTGAGTCTGGAGGAATTCAAGGGGAGTTTTCAGGGGAGTGCGTTCTCTCTGCCATCTCCTCCCTGTGTGTGTGTTGCTGCATGCAGCAGCTGCGTGTGTGTGTAAACTGCCCCTCCCCCTCGCAAGCAGGTGGGGGAGAGAGAGATGTTTCGTCTCGATTTACACATGCTATGACTCCGGGGGTACCTCCATTCGCTTCGTCTTGATCTGTTGATGTTATTTCATGTCTCGTTTGTCCATTGTGTCGGTGAGAAAGCCAGGGAAATGTCCCGGAGATATACTGAGAAATCTTTGTAACAGCATTTTCCTGCGATCACAGCTGTTCACAGCTACGAGGCTGGGACCGCTTCCATTCGCTTCGTCTTGATCTGTAGATGTTATTTCATGTCTCATTTGTTCATTTTGATGGAGAAAAAGTTGTACATTTAGTGAATTCAGAGTTTCTAAGATGCAAAAGTAGGCATGTTTGAGTACTCAGGTCCAGTGGCTCACTGCGTTAATGCTCGCCCCTGGATGCGGTTGGTCGCGTGTTCGAATCCATACTGTGGCATACTTTTTTTCATTTTCACCCTTTTTCTATGGATCTCCAAAAAGTCAACTTTGACTTTTTCTGAGTCTGGAAGAATTCAAGGGGAGTTTTCAAGGGACTCTACCCGCCTTATGAGGCACTATTTTCGAATACTTTTTTCCATTTTCACCCTTTTTCTATGGATCTCCAAAAAGTGAACTTTTACATTTTCTGAGTCTGGAGGAATTCAAGGGGAGTTTTCAGGGGAGTGCATTCTCTCTGCCATCTCCTCCCTCTGTGTGCGTTGCTGCATGCAACAGCTGCGTGTGTGTGTGTAAACTGCCCCTCCCCTTCGCAAGCAGGCGGGGGAGAGAGAGATGTTTCGTCTCGATTTACACATGCTATGACTCCGGGGGTACTTCCATTCGCTTCGTCTTGATCTGTTGATGTTATTTCATGTCTCGTTTGTCCATTGTGACAGTGGCAAAGCCAGGGAAATGTCCCGGAGATATACTGAGAAATCTTTGTAACAGCATTTTCCTGCGATCACAGCTGTTCACAGCTACGAGGCTGGGACCGCTTTCATTCGCTTCGTCTTGATCTGTAGATGTTATTTCATGTCTCATTTGTTCATTTTGATGGAGAAAAAGTTGTACATTTAGTGAATTCAGAGTGTCTAAGATGCAAAAGTAGGCATGTTTGAGTACTCATGTCCAGTGGCTCACTGCGTTAACGCTCGCCCCTGGATGCGGTTGGTCGCGTGTTCGAATCCATGCTGTGGCATTCTTTTTTTCATTTTCACCCTTTTTCTATGGATCTCCAAAAAGTCAACTTTGACTTTTTCTGAGTCTGGAGGAATTCAAGGGGAGTTTTCAAAGGACTCTACCCGCCTTATGAGGCACTATTTTCGAATACTTTTTTACATTTTCACCCTTTTTCTATGGATCTCCAAAAAGTGAACTTTTACATTTTCTGAGTCTGGAGGAATTCAAGGGGAGTTTTCAGGGGAGTGCATTCTCTCTGCCATCTCCTCCCTGTGTGTGCGTTGCTGCATGCAGCAGCTGCGTGTGTGTGTGTGTAAACTGCCCCTCCCCTTCGCAAGCAGGCGGGGGAGAGAGAGATGTTTCGTCTCGATTTACACATGCTATGACTCCGGGGGTACTTCCATTCGCTTCGTCTTGATCTGTAGATGTTATTTAATGTCTCATTTGTTCATTTTGATGGAGAAAAAGTTGTACATTTAGTAAATTCAGAGTGTCTAAGATGCACAAGTAGGCATGTTTGAGTACTCAGGTCCAGTGGCTCACTGTGTTAACGCTCGCCCCTGGATGCGGTTGGTCGCGTGTTCGAATCCATGCTGTGGCATTCTTTTTTTCATTTTCACCCTTTTTCTATGGATCTCCAAAAAGTGATCTTTTACATTTTCTGAGTCTGGAGGAATTCAAGGGGAGTTTTCAGGGGAGTGCGTTCTCTCTGCCATCTCCTCCCTATGTGTGAGTTGCTGCATGCAGCAGCTGCGTGTGTGTGTAAACTGCCCCTCCCCCTCGCAAGCAGGCGGGGGAGAGAGAGATGTTTCGTCTCGATTTACACATGCTATGACTCCGGGGGTACCTCCATTCGCTTCGTCTTGATCTGTTGATGTTATTTCATGTCTCGTTTGTCCATTGTGACGGTGGGAAAGCCAGGGAAATGTCCCGGAGATATACTTAGAAATCTTTGTAACAGCATTTTCCTGCGATCACAGCTGTTCACAGCTACGAGGCTGGGACAGCTTCCATTCGCTTCGTCTTGATCTGTAGATGTTATTTAATGTCTCATTTGTTCATTTTGATGGAGAAAAGGGTGTACATTTAGTGAATTCAGAGTTTCTAAGATGCAAAAGTAGGCATGTTTGAGTACTCAGGTCCAGTGGCTCACTGCGTTGATGCTCGCCCCTGGATGCGGTTGGTCGCGTGTTCGAATCCATGCTGTGGCATTCTTTTTTTCATTTTCACCCTTTTTCTATGGATCTCCAAAAAGTGATCTTTTACATTTTCTGAGTCTGGAGGAATTCAAGGGGAGTTTTCAGGGGAGTGCGTTCTCTCTGCCATCTCCTCCCTGTGTGTGTGTTGCTGCATGCAGCAGCTGCGTGTGTGTGTAAACTGCCCCTCCCCCTCGCAAGCAGGCGGGGGAGAGAGAGATGTTTCGTCTCGATTTACACATGCTATGACTCCGGCGTTACTTCCATTCGCTTCGTCTTGATCTGTTGATGTTATTTCATGTCTCGTTTGTCCATTGTGACGGTGGGAAAGCCAGGGAAATGTCCCGGAGAAAAACTGAGAAATCTTTGTAACAGCATTTTCCTGCGATCACAGCTTTTCACAGCTACGAGTCTGGGACCGCTTCCATTCGCTTCGTCTTGATCTGGAGATGTTATTTCATGTCTCATTTGTTCATTTTGATGGAGAAAAGGTTGTACATTTAGTGAATTCAGAGTGTCTAAGATGCACAAGTAGGCGTGTTTGAGTACTCAGGTCCAATGGCTCACTGCGTTAACGCTCGCCCCTGGATGCGGTTGGGCGTGTGTTCGAATCCATACTGTGGTATACTTTTTTTCATTTTCACCCTTTTTCTATGGATCTCCAAAAAGTCAACTTTGACTTTTTCTGAGTCTGGAGGAATTCAAGGGGAGTTTTCAAAGGACTCTACCCGCCTTATGAGGCACTATTTTAGAATACTTTTTTCCATTTTCACCCTTTTTCTATGGATCTCCAAAAAGTGAACTTTTACATTTTCTGAGTCTGGAGGAATTCAAGGGGAGTTTTCAGGGGAGTGCATTCTCTCTGCCATCTCCTCCCTGTGTGTGCGTTGCTGCATGCAGCAGCTGCGTGTGTGTGTGTAAACTGCCCCTCCCCTTCGCAAGCAGGCGGGGGAGAGAGAGATGTTTCGTCTCGATTTACACATGCTATGACTCCGGGGGTACTTCCATTCGCTTCGTCTTGATCTGTTGATGTTATTTCATGTCTCGTTTGTCCATTGTGACGGTGGGAAAGCCAGGGAAATGTCCCGGAGATATACTGAGAAATCTTTGTAACATTATTTTCCTGCGATCACAGCTGTTCACAGCTACGAGGCTGGGACCGCTTCCATTCGCTTCGTCTTGATCTGTAGATGTTATTTCATGTCTCATTTGTTCATTTTGATGGATAAAAAGTTGTACATTTAGTGAATTCAGAGTGTCTAAGATGCACAAGTAGGCATATTTGAGTACTCAGGTCCAGTGGCTCACTGTGTTAACGCTCGCCCCTGGATGCGGTTGGTCGCGTGTTCGAATCCATGCTGTGGCATTCTTTTTTTCATTTTCACCCTTTTTCTATGGATCTCCAAAAAGTCAACTTTGACTTTTTCTGAGTCTGGAGGAATTCAAGGGGAGTTTTCAGGGGAGTGCATTCTCTCTGCCATCTCCTCCCTGTGTGTGCGTTGCTGCATGCAGCAGCTGCGTGTGTGTGTATTTAAACTGCCCCTCCCCTTCGCAAGCAGGCGGGGGAGAGAGAGATGTTTCGTCTCGATTTACACATGCTATGACTCCGGGGGTACTTCCATTCGCTTCGTCTTGATCTGTAGATGTTATTTAATGTCTCATTTGTTCATTTTGATGGAGAAAAAGTTGTACATTTAGTAAATTCAGAGTGTCTAAGATGCACAAGTAGGCATGTTTGAGTACTCAGGTCCAGTGGCTCACTGTGTTAATGCTCGCCCCTGGATGCGGTTGGTCGCGTGTTCGAATCCATGCTGTGGCATTCTTTTTTTCATTTTCACCCTTTTTCTATGGATCTCCAAAAAGTCAACTTTGACTTTTTCTGAGTCTGGAGGAATTCAAGGGGAGTTTTCAAGGGACTCTACCCGCCTTATGAGGCACTATTTTCGAATACTTTTTTCCATTTTCACCCTTTTTCTATGGATCTCCAAAAAGTGAACTTTTACATTTTCTGAGTCTGGAGGAATTCAAGGGGAGTTTTCAGGGGAGTGCATTCTCTCTGCCATCTCCTCCCTGTGTGTGCGTTGCTGCATGTAGCAGCTGCGTGTGTGTGTGTAAACTGCCCCTCCCCTTCGCAAGCAGGCGGGGGAGAGAGAGATGTTTCGTCTCGATTTACACATGCTATGACTCCGGGGGTACTTCCATTCGCTTCGTCTTGATCTGTTGATGTTATTTCATGTCTCCTCTGTCCATTGTGACGGTGGGAAAGCCAGGGAAATGTCCCGGAGATATACTGAGAAATCTTTGTAACAGCATTTTCCTGCGATCACAGCTGTTCGCAGCTACGAGGCTGGGACCGCTTCCATTCGCTTCGTCTTGATCTGTAGATGTTATTTAATGTCTCATTTGTTCATTTTGATGGAGAAAAAGTTGTACATTTAGTAAATTCAGAGTGTCTAAGATGCACAAGTAGGCATGTTTGAGTACTCAGGTCCAGTGGCTCACTGTGTTAACGCTCGCCCCTGGATACGGTTGGTCGCGTGTTCGAATCCATGCTGTGGCATTCTTTTTTTCATTTTCACCCTTTTTCTATGGATCTCCAAAAAGTCAACTTTGACTTTTTCTGAGTCTGGAGGAATTCAAGGGGAGTTTTCAGGGGAGTGCGTTCTCTCTGCCATCTCCTCCCTGTATGTGTGTTGCTGCATGCAGTAGCTGCGTGTGTGTGTAAACTGCCCCTCCCTCTCGCAAGCAGGCGGGGGAGAGAGAGATGTTTCGTCTCGATTTACACATGCTATGACTCCGGGGGTACCTCCATTCGCTTCGTCTTGATCTGTTGATGTTATTTCATGTCTCGTTTGTCCATTGTGACGGTGGGAAAGCCAGGGAAATGTCCCGGAGATATACTGAGAAATCTTTGTAACAGCATTGTCCTGCGATCACAGCTGTTCGCAGCTACGAGGCTGGGACCGCTTCCATTCGCTTCGTCTTGATCTGTAGATGTTATTTTATGTGTCATTTGTTCATTTTGATGGAGAAAAAGTTGTACATTTAGTAAATTCAGAGTGTCTAAGATGCACAAGTAGGCATGTTTGAGTACTCAGGTACAGTGGCTCACTGTGTTAACGCTCGCCCCTGGATACGGTTGGTCGCGTGTTCGAATCCATGCTGTGGCATTCTTTTTTTCATTTTCACCCTTTTTCTATGGATCTCCAAAAAGTGATCTTTTACATTTTCTGAGTCTGGAGGAATTCAAGGGGAGTTTTCAGGGGAGTGCGTTCTCTCTGCCATCTCCTCCCTGTGTGTGTGTTGCTGCATGCAGCAGCTGCGTGTGTGTGTAAACTGCCCCTCCCCCTCGCAAGCAGGCGGGGGAGAGAGAGATGTTTCGTCTCGATTTACACATGCTATGACTCCGGGGGTACCTCCATTCGCTTCGTCTTGATCTGTTGATGTTATTTCATGTCTCGTTTGTCCATTGTGACGGTGGGAAAGCTAGGGAAATGTCCCGGAGATATACTGATAAATCTTTGTAACAGCATTTTCCTGCGATCACAGCTGTTCACAGCTACGAGGCTGGGATCGCTTCCATTCGCTTCGTCTTGATCTGTAGATGTTATTTAATGTCTCATTTGTTCATTTTGATGGAGAAAAAGTTGTACATTTAGTGAATTCAGAGTTTCTAAGATGCAAAAGTAGGCATGTTTGAGTACTCAGGTCCAGTGGCTCACTACGTTAATGCTCGCCCCTGGATGCGGTTTGTCGCGTGTTCGAATCCATGCTGTGGCATACTTTTTTTCATTTTCACCCTTTTTCTATGGATCTCCAAAAAGTCAACTTTGACTTTTTCTGAGTCTGGAGGAATTCAAGGGGAGTTTTCAAGGGACTCTACCCGCCTTATGAGGCACTATTTCCGAATACTTTTTTCCATTTTCACCCTTTTTCTATGGATCTCCAAAAAGTGATCTTTTACATTTTCTGAGTCTGGAGGAATTCAAGGGGAGTTTTCAGGGGAGTGCGTTCTCTCTGCCATATCCTCCCTGTGTGTGTGTTGCTGCATGCAGCAGCTGCGTGTGTGTGTAAACTGCCCCTCCCCCTCGCAAGCAGGCGGGGGAGAGAGAGATGTTTCGTCTCGATTTACACATGCTATGACTCCGGGGGTACCTCCATTCGCTTCGTCTTGATCTGTTGATGTTATTTCATGTCTCATTTGTTCATTTTGATGGAGAAAAAGTTGTACATTTAGTGAATTCAGAGTTTCTAAGATGCAAAAGTAGGCATGTTTGAGTACTCAGGTCCAGTGGCTCACTGCGTTAATGCTCGCCCCTGGATGCGGTTGGTCGCGTGTTCGAATCCATGCTGTAGCATACTTTTTTTCATTTTCACCCTTTTTCTATGGATCTCCAAAAAGTCAACTTCGACTTTTTCTGGGTCTGGAGGAATTCAAGGGGAGTTTTCAAGGGACTCTACCCGCCTTATGAGGCACTATTTTCGAATACTTTTTTCCATTTTCACCCTTTTTCTATGGATCTCCAAAAAGTGAACTTTTACATTTTCTGAGTCTGGAGGAATTCAAGGGGAGTTTTCAGGGGAGTGCGTTCTCTCTGCCATCTCCTCCCTGTGTGTGCGTTGCTGCATGCAGCAGCTGCGTGTGTGTGTAAACTGCCCCTCCCCTTCGCAAGCAGGCGGGGGAGAGAGAGATGTTTCGTCTCGATTTACACATGCTATGACTCCGGGGGTACCTCCATTCGCTTCGACTTGATCTGTTGATGTTATTTCATGTCTCGTTTGTCCATTGTGACGGTGAGAAAGCCAGGGAAATGTCCCGGAGATATACTGAGAAATCTTTGTAACAGCATGTTCCTGCGATCACAGCTGTTCACAGCTACGAGGCTGGGACCGCTTCCATTCGCTTCGTCTTGATCTGCAGATGTTATTTCATGTCTCATTTGTTCATTTTGATGGAGAAAAAGTTGTACATTTAGTGAATTCAGAGTTTCTAAGATGCACAAGTAGGCATGTTTGAGTACTCAGGTCCAGTGGCTCACTGCGTTAACGCTCGCCCCTGGATGCGGTTGGTCGCATGTTCGAGTCCATGCTGTGGCATACTTTTTTTCATTTTCACCCTTTTTCTATGGATCTCCAAAAAGTCAACTTTGACTTTTTCTGAGTCTGGAGGAATTCAAGGGGAGTTTTCAAGGGACTCTACCTGCCTTATGAGGCACTATTTTCGAATACTTTTTTCCATTTTCACCCTTTTTCTATGGATCTCCAAAAAGTGATCTTTTACATTTTCTGAGTCTGGAGGAATTCAAGGGGAGTTTTCAGGGGAGTGCGTTCTCTCTGCCATCTCCTCCCTGTGTGTGTGTTGCTGCATGCAGCAGCTGCGTGTGTGTGTAAACTGCCCCTCCCCCTCGCAAGCAGGCGGGGGAGAGAGAGATGTTTCGTCTCGATTTACACATGCTATGACTCTGGGGGTACCTCCATTCGCTTCGTCTTGATCTGTTGATGTTATTTCATGTCTCGTTTGTCCATTGTGACTGTGGGAAAGCCAGGGAAATGTCCCGGAGATATACTGAGAAATCTTTGTAACAGCATTTTCCTGCGATCACAGCTGTTCACAGCTACGAGGCTGGGACCGCTTCCATTCGCTTCGTCTTGATCTGTAGATGTTATTTCATGTCTCATTTGTTCATTTTGATGGAGAAAAAGTTGTACATTTAGTGAATTCAGAGTTTCTAAGATGCACAAGTAGGCATGTTTGAGTACTCAGGTCCAGTGGCTCACTGCGTTAACGCTCGCCCCTGGATGCGGTTGGTCGCGTGTTCGAGTCCATGCTGTGGCATACTTTTTTTCATTTTCACCCTTTTTCTATGGATCTCCAAAAAGTCAACTTTGACTTTTTCTGAGTCTGGAGGAATTCAAGGGGAGTTTTCAAGGGACTCTACCCGCCTTATGAGGCACTATTTTCGAATACTTTTTTCCATTTTCACCCTTTTTCTATGGATCTCCAAAAAGTGAACTTTTACATTTTCTGAGTCTGGAGGAATTCAAGGGGAGTTTTCAGGGGAGTGCATTCTCTCTGCCATCTCCTCCCTCTGTGTGCGTTGCTGCATGCAGCAGCTGCGTGTGTGTGTGTAAACTGCCCCTCCCCTTCGCAAGCAGGCGGGGGAGAGAGAGATGTTTCGTCTCGATTTACACATGCTATGACTCCGGGGGTACTTCCATTCGCTTCGTCTTGATCTGTTGATGTTATTTCATGTCTCGTTTGTCCATTGTGTCGGTGGGAAAGCCAGGGAAATGTCCCGGAGATATACTGAGAAATCTTTGTAACAGCATTTTCCTGCGATCACAGCTGTTCACAGCTACGAGGCTGGGACCGCTTTCATTCGCTTCGTCTTGATCTGTAGATGTTATTTCATGTCTCATTTGTTCATTTTGATGGAGAAAAAGTTGTACATTTAGTGAATTCAGAGTGTCTAAGATGCAAAAGTAGGCATGTTTGAGTACTCATGTCCAGTGGCTCACTGCGTTAACGCTCGCCCCTGGATGCGGTTGGTCGCGTGTTCGAATCCATGCTGTAGCATACTTTTTTTCATTTTCACCCTTTTTCTATGGATCTCCAAAAAGTGATCTTTTACATTTTCTGAGTCTGGAGGAATTCAAGGGGAGTTTTCAGGGGAGTGCGTTCTCTCTGCCATCTCCTCCCTGTGTGTGTGTTGCTGCATGCAGCAGCTGCGTGTGTGTGTAAACTGCCCCTCCCCCTCGCAAGCAGGCGGGGGAGAGAGAGATGTTTCGTCTCGATGTACACATGCTATGACTCCGGGGGTACCTCCATTCGCTTCGTCTTGATCTGTTGATGTTATTTCATGTCTCGTTTGTCCATTGTGACGGTGGCAAAGCCAGGGAAATGTCCCGGAGATATACTGAGAAATCTTTGTAACAGCATTTTCCTGCGATCACAGCTGTTCACAGCTACGAGGCTGGGACCGCTTCCATTCGCTTCGTCTTGATCTGTAGATGTTATTTCATGTCTCATTTGTTCATTTTGATGGAGAAAAAGTTGTACATTTAGTGAATTCAGAGTGTCTAAGATGCAAAAGTAGGCATGTTTGAGTACTCATGTCCAGTGGCTCACTGCGTTAACGCTCGCCCCTGGATGCGGTTGGTTGCGTGTTCGAATCCATGCTGTGGCATACTTTTTTTCATTTTCACCCTTTTTCTATGGATCTCCAAAAAGTCAACTTTGACTTTTTCTGAGTCTGGAGGAATTCAAGGGGAGTTTTCAAGGGACTCTACCCGCCTTATGAGGCACTATTTTCGAATACTTTTTTCCATTTTCACCCTTTTTCTATGGATCTCCAAAAAGTGAACTTTTACATTTTCTGAGTCTGGAGGAATTCAAGGGGAGTTTTCAGGGGAGTGCATTCTCTCTGCCATCTCCTCCCTCTGTGTGCGTTGCTGCATGCAGCAGCTGCGTGTGTGTGTGTAAACTGCCCCTCCCCTTCGCAAGCAGGCGGGGGAGAGAGAGATGTTTCGTCTCGATTTACACATGCTATGACTCCGGGGGTACTTCCATTCGCTTCGTCTTGATCTGTTGATGTTATTTCATGTCTCGTTTGTCCATTGTGACAGTGGCAAAGCCAGGGAAATGTCCCGGAGATATACTGAGAAATCTTTGTAACAGCATTTTCCTGCGATCACAGCTGTTCACAGCTACGAGGCTGGGACCGCTTTCATTCGCTTCGTCTTGATCTGTAGATGTTATTTCATGTCTCATTTGTTCATTTTGATGGAGAAAAAGTTGTACATTTAGTGAATTCAGAGTGTCTAAGATGCAAAAGTAGGCATGTTTGAGTACTCATGTCCAGTGGCTCACTGCGTTAACGCTCGCCCCTGGATGCGGTTGGTCGCGTGTTCGAATCCATGCTGTAGCATACTTTTTTTCATTTTCACCCTTTTTCTATGGATCTCCAAAAAGTGATCTTTTACATTTTCTGAGTCTGGAGGAATTCAAGGGGAGTTTTCAGGGGAGTGCGTTCTCTCTGCCATCTCCTCCCTGTGTGTGTGTTGCTGCATGCAGCAGCTGCGTGTGTGTGTAAACTGCCCCTCCCCCTCGCAAGCAGGCGGGGGAGAGAGAGATGTTTCGTCTCGATTTACACATGCTATGACTCCGGGGGTACCTCCATTCGCTTCGTCTTGATCTGTTGATGTTATTTCATGTCTCGTTTGTCCATTGTGACGGTGGGAAAGCCAGGGAAATGTCCCGGAGATATACTGAGAAATCTTTGTAACAGCATTTTCCTGCGATCACAGCTGTTCGCAGCTACGAGGCTGGGACCGCTTCCATTCGCTTCGTCTTGATCTGTAGATGTTATTTAATGTCTCATTTGTTCATTTTGATGGAGAAAAAGTTGTACATTTAGTAAATTCAGAGTGTCTAAGATGCACAAGTAGGCATGTTTGAGTACTCAGGTCCAGTGGCTCACTGTGTTAACGCTCGCCCCTGGATGCGGTTGGTCGCGTGTTCGAATCCATGCTGTGGCATTCTTTTTTTCATTTTCACCCTTTTTCTATGGATCTCCAAAAAGTCAACTTTGACTTTTTCTGAGTCTGGAGGAATTCAAGGGGAGTTTTCAAAGGACTCTACCCGCCTTATGAGGCACTATTTTCGAATACTTTTTTCCATTTTCACCCTTTTTCTATGGATCTCCAAAAAGTGAACTTTTACATTTTCTGAGTCTGGAGGAATTCAAGGGGAGTTTTCAGGGGAGTGCATTCTCTCTGCCATCTCCTCCCTGTGTGTGCGTTGCTGCATGCAGCAGCTGCGTGTGTGTGTGTGTAAACTGCCCCTCCCCTTCGCAAGCAGGCGGGGGAGAGAGAGATGTTTCGTCTCGATTTACACATGCTATGACTCCGGGGGTACTTCCATTCGCTTCGTCTTGATCTGTTGATGTTATTTCATGTCTCGTTTGTCCATTGTGACAGTGGCAAAGCCAGGGAAATGTCCCGGAGATATACTGAGAAATCTTTGTAACAGCATTTTCCTGCGATCACAGCTGTTCACAGCTACGAGGCTGGGACCGCTTTCATTCGCTTCGTCTTGATCTGTAGATGTTATTTCATGTCTCATTTGTTCATTTTGATGGAGAAAAAGTTGTACATTTAGTGAATTCAGAGTGTCTAAGATGCAAAAGTAGGCATGTTTGAGTACTCATGTCCAGTGGCTCACTGCGTTAACGCTCGCCCCTGGATGCGGTTGGTCGCGTGTTCGAATCCATGCTGTAGCATACTTTTTTTCATTTTCACCCTTTTTCTATGGATCTCCAAAAAGTGATCTTTTACATTTTCTGAGTCTGGAGGAATTCAAGGGGAGTTTTCAGGGGAGTGCGTTCTCTCTGCCATCTCCTCCCTGTGTGTGTGTTGCTGCATGCAGCAGCTGCGTGTGTGTGTAAACTGCCCCTCCCCCTCGCAAGCAGGCGGGGGAGAGAGAGATGTTTCGTCTCGATTTACACATGCTATGACTCCGGGGGTACCTCCATTCGCTTCGTCTTGATCTGTTGATGTTATTTCATGTCTCGTTTGTCCATTGTGACGGTGGGAAAGCCAGGGAAATGTCCCGGAGATATACTGAGAAATCTTTGTAACAGCATTTTCCTGCGATCACAGCTGTTCGCAGCTACGAGGCTGGGACCGCTTCCATTCGCTTCGTCTTGATCTGTAGATGTTATTTAATGTCTCATTTGTTCATTTTGATGGAGAAAAAGTTGTACATTTAGTAAATTCAGAGTGTCTAAGATGCACAAGTAGGCATGTTTGAGTACTCAGGTCCAGTGGCTCACTGTGTTAACGCTCGCCCCTGGATGCGGTTGGTCGCGTGTTCGAATCCATGCTGTGGCATTCTTTTTTTCATTTTCACCCTTTTTCTATGGATCTCCAAAAAGTCAACTTTGACTTTTTCTGAGTCTGGAGGAATTCAAGGGGAGTTTTCAAAGGACTCTACCCGCCTTATGAGGCACTATTTTCGAATACTTTTTTCCATTTTCACCCTTTTTCTATGGATCTCCAAAAAGTGAACTTTTACATTTTCTGAGTCTGGAGGAATTCAAGGGGAGTTTTCAGGGGAGTGCATTCTCTCTGCCATCTCCTCCCTGTGTGTGCGTTGCTGCATGCAGCAGCTGCGTGTGTGTGTGTGTAAACTGCCCCTCCCCTTCGCAAGCAGGCGGGGGAGAGAGAGATGTTTCGTCTCGATTTACACATGCTATGACTCCGGGGGTACTTCCATTCGCTTCGTCTTGATCTGTAGATGTTATTTAATGTCTCATTTGTTCATTTTGATGGAGAAAAAGTTGTACATTTAGTAAATTCAGAGTGTCTAAGATGCACAAGTAGGCATGTTTGAGTACTCAGGTCCAGTGGCTCACTGTGTTAACGCTCGCCCCTGGATGCGGTTGGTCGCGTGTTCGAATCCATGCTGTGGCATTCTTTTTTTCATTTTCACCCTTTTTCTATGGATCTCCAAAAAGTGATCTTTTACATTTTCTGAGTCTGGAGGAATTCAAGGGGAGTTTTCAGGGGAGTGCGTTCTCTCTGCCATCTCCTCCCTATGTGTGAGTTGCTGCATGCAGCAGCTGCGTGTGTGTGTAAACTGCCCCTCCCCCTCGCAAGCAGGCGGGGGAGAGAGAGATGTTTCGTCTCGATTTACACATGCTATGACTCCGGGGGTACCTCCATTCGCTTCGTCTTGATCTGTTGATGTTATTTCATGTCTCGTTTGTCCATTGTGACGGTGGGAAAGCCAGGGAAATGTCCCGGAGATATACTTAGAAATCTTTGTAACAGCATTTTCCTGCGATCACAGCTGTTCACAGCTACGAGGCTGGGACCGCTTCCATTCGCTTCGTCTTGATCTGTAGATGTTATTTAATGTCTCATTTGTTCATTTTGATGGAGAAAAGGTTGTACATTTAGTGAATTCAGAGTTTCTAACATGCAAAAGTAGGCATGTTTGAGTACTCAGGTCCAGTGGCTCACTGCGTTGATGCTCGCCCCTGGATGCGGTTGGTCGCGTGTTCGAATCCATGCTGTGGCATACTTTTTTTCATTTTCACCCTTTTTCTATGGATCTCCAAAAGGTCAACTTTGACTTTTTCTGAGTCTGGAGGAATTCAAGGGGAGTTTTCAAGGGACTCTAGCCGCCTTATGAGGCACTATTTTCGAATACTTTTTTCCATTTTCACCCTTTTTCTATGGATCTCCAAAAAGTGATCTTTTACATTTTCTGAGTCTGGAGGAATTCAAGGGGAGTTTTCAGGGGAGTGCGTTCTCTCTGCCATCTCCTCCCTGTGTGTGTGTTGCTGCATGCAGCAGCTGCGTGTGTGTGTAAACTGCCCCTCCCCCTCGCAAGCAGGTGGGGGAGAGAGAGATGTTTCGTCTCGATTTACACATGCTATGACTCCGGGGGTACCTCCATTCGCTTCGTCTTGATCTGTTGATGTTATTTCATGTCTCGTTTGTCCATTGTGTCGGTGAGAAAGCCAGGGAAATGTCCCGGAGATATACTGAGAAATCTTTGTAACAGCATTTTCCTGCGATCACAGCTGTTCACAGCTACGAGGCTGGGACCGCTTCCATTCGCTTCGTCTTGATCTGTAGATGTTATTTCATGTCTCATTTGTTCATTTTGATGGAGAAAAAGTTGTACATTTAGTGAATTCAGAGTTTCTAAGATGCAAAAGTAGGCATGTTTGAGTACTCAGGTCCAGTGGCTCACTGCGTTAATGCTCGCCCCTGGATGCGGTTGGTCGCGTGTTCGAATCCATACTGTGGCATACTTTTTTTCATTTTCACCCTTTTTCTATGGATCTCCAAAAAGTCAACTTTGACTTTTTCTGAGTCTGGAAGAATTCAAGGGGAGTTTTCAAGGGACTCTACCCGCCTTATGAGGCACTATTTTCGAATACTTTTTTCCATTTTCACCCTTTTTCTATGGATCTCCAAAAAGTGAACTTTTACATTTTCTGAGTCTGGAGGAATTCAAGGGGAGTTTTCAGGGGAGTGCATTCTCTCTGCCATCTCCTCCCTCTGTGTGCGTTGCTGCATGCAACAGCTGCGTGTGTGTGTGTAAACTGCCCCTCCCCTTCGCAAGCAGGCGGGGGAGAGAGAGATGTTTCGTCTCGATTTACACATGCTATGACTCCGGGGGTACTTCCATTCGCTTCGTCTTGATCTGTTGATGTTATTTCATGTCTCGTTTGTCCATTGTGACAGTGGCAAAGCCAGGGAAATGTCCCGGAGATATACTGAGAAATCTTTGTAACAGCATTTTCCTGCGATCACAGCTGTTCACAGCTACGAGGCTGGGACCGCTTTCATTCGCTTCGTCTTGATCTGTAGATGTTATTTCATGTCTCATTTGTTCATTTTGATGGAGAAAAAGTTGTACATTTAGTGAATTCAGAGTGTCTAAGATGCAAAAGTAGGCATGTTTGAGTACTCATGTACAGTGGCTCACTGCGTTAACGCTCGCCCCTGGATGCGGTTGGTCGCGTGTTCGAATCCATGCTGTAGCATACTTTTTTTCATTTTCACCCTTTTTCTATGGATCTCCAAAAAGTGATCTTTTACATTTTCTGAGTCTGGAGGAATTCAAGGGGAGTTTTCAGGGGAGTGCGTTCTCTCTGCCATCTCCTCCCTGTGTGTGTGTTGCTGCATGCAGCAGCTGCGTGTGTGTGTAAACTGCCCCTCCCCCTCGCAAGCAGGCGGGGGAGAGAGAGATGTTTCGTCTCGATTTACACATGCTATGACTCCCGGGGTACCTCCATTCGCTTCGTCTTGATCTGTTGATGTTATTTCATGTCTCGTTTGTCCATTGTGACGGTGGGAAAGCCAGGGAAATGTCCCGGAGATATACTGAGAAATCTTTGTAACAGCATTTTCCTGCGATCACAGCTGTTCGCAGCTACGAGGCTGGGACCGCTTCCATTCGCTTCGTCTTGATCTGTAGATGTTATTTAATGTCTCATTTGTTCATTTTGATGGAGAAAAAGTTGTACATTTAGTAAATTCAGAGTGTCTAAGATGCACAAGTAGGCATGTTTGAGTACTCAGGTCCAGTGGCTCACTGTGTTAACGCTCGCCCCTGGATGCGGTTGGTCGCGTGTTCGAATCCATGCTGTGGCATTCTTTTTTTCATTTTCACCCTTTTTCTATGGATCTCCAAAAAGTCAACTTTGACTTTTTCTGAGTCTGGAGGAATTCAAGGGGAGTTTTCAAAGGACTCTACCCGCCTTATGAGGCACTATTTTCGAATACTTTTTTACATTTTCACCCTTTTTCTATGGATCTCCAAAAAGGGAACTTTTACATTTTCTGAGTCTGGAGGAATTCAAGGGGAGTTTTCAGGGGAGTGCATTCTCTCTGCCATCTCCTCCCTGTGTGTGCGTTGCTGCATGCAGCAGCTGCGTGTGTGTGTGTGTAAACTGCCCCTCCCCTTCGCAAGCAGGCGGGGGAGAGAGAGATGTTTCGTCTCGATTTACACATGCTATGACTCCGGGGGTACTTCCATTCGCTTCGTCTTGATCTGTAGATGTTATTTAATGTCTCATTTGTTCATTTTGATGGAGAAAAAGTTGTACATTTAGTAAATTCAGAGTGTCTAAGATGCACAAGTAGGCATGTTTGAGTACTCAGGTCCAGTGGCTCACTGTGTTAACGCTCGCCCCTGGATGCGGTTGGTCGCGTGTTCGAATCCATGCTGTGGCATTCTTTTTTTCATTTTCACCCTTTTTCTATGGATCTCCAAAAAGTGATCTTTTACATTTTCTGAGTCTGGAGGAATTCAAGGGGAGTTTTCAGGGGAGTGCGTTCTCTCTGCCATCTCCTCCCTATGTGTGAGTTGCTGCATGGAGCAGCTGCGTGTGTGTGTAAACTGCCCCTCCCCCTCGCAAGCAGGCGGGGGAGAGAGAGATGTTTCGTCTCGATTTACACATGCTATGACTCCGGGGGTACCTCCATTCGCTTCGTCTTGATCTGTTGATGTTATTTCATGTCTCGTTTGTCCATTGTGACGGTGGGAAAGCCAGGGAAATGTCCCGGAGATATACTTAGAAATCTTTGTAACAGCATTTTCCTGCGATCACAGCTGTTCACAGCTACGAGGCTGGGACCGCTTCCATTCGCTTCGTCTTGATCTGTAGATGTTATTTAATGTCTCATTTGTTCATTTTGATGGAGAAAAGGGTGTACATTTAGTGAATTCAGAGTTTCTAAGATGCAAAAGTAGGCATGTTTGAGTACTCAGGTCCAGTGGCTCACTGCGTTGATGCTCGCCCCTGGATGCGGTTGGTCGCGTGTTCGAATCCATGCTGTGGCATTCTTTTTTTCATTTTCACCCTTTTTCTATGGATCTCCAAAAAGTGATCTTTTACATTTTCTGAGTCTGGAGGAATTCAAGGGGAGTTTTCAGGGGAGTGCGTTCTCTCTGCCATCTCCTCCCTGTGTGTGTGTTGCTGCATGCAGCAGCTGCGTGTGTGTGTAAACTGCCCCTCCCCCTCGCAAGCAGGCGGGGGAGAGAGAGATGTTTCGTCTCGATTTACACATGCTATGACTCCGGCGTTACTTCCATTCGCTTCGTCTTGATCTGTTGATGTTATTTCATGTCTCGTTTGTCCATTGTGACGGTGGGAAAGCCAGGGAAATGTCCCGGAGAAAAACTGAGAAATCTTTGTAACAGCATTTTCCTGCGATCACAGCTTTTCACAGCTACGAGTCTGGGACCGCTTCCATTCGCTTCGTCTTGATCTGGAGATGTTATTTCATGTCTCATTTGTTCATTTTGATGGAGAAAAGGTTGTACATTTAGTGAATTCAGAGTGTCTAAGATGCACAAGTAGGCGTGTTTGAGTACTCAGGTCCAGTGGCTCACTGCGTTAACGCTCGCCCCTGGATGCGGTTGGTCGTGTGTTCGAATCCATACTGTGGTATACTTTTTTTCATTTTCACCCTTTTTCTATGGATCTCCAAAAAGTCAACTTTGACTTTTTCTGAGTCTGGAGGAATTCAAGGGGAGTTTTCAAAGGACTCTACCCGCCTTATGAGGCACTATTTTAGAATACTTTTTTCCATTTTCACCCTTTTTCTATGGATCTCCAAAAAGTGAACTTTTACATTTTCTGAGTCTGGAGGAATTCAAGGGGAGTTTTCAGGGGAGTGCATTCTCTCTGCCATCTCCTCCCTGTGTGTGCGTTGCTGCATGCAGCAGCTGCGTGTGTGTGTGTAAACTGCCCCTCCCCTTCGCAAGCAGGCGGGGGAGAGAGAGATGTTTCGTCTCGATTTACACATGCTATGACTCCGGGGGTACTTCCATTCGCTTCGTCTTGATCTGTTGATGTTATTTCATGTCTCGTTTGTCCATTGTGACGGTGGGAAAGCCAGGGAAATGTCCCGGAGATATACTGAGAAATCTTTGTAACATTATTTTCCTGCGATCACAGCTGTTCACAGCTACGAGGCTGGGACCGCTTCCATTCGCTTCGTCTTGATCTGTAGATGTTATTTCATGTCTCATTTGTTCATTTTGATGGATAAAAAGTTGTACATTTAGTGAATTCAGAGTGTCTAAGATGCACAAGTAGGCATATTTGAGTACTCAGGTCCAGTGGCTCACTGTGTTAACGCTCGCCCCTGGATGCGGTTGGTCGCGTGTTCGAATCCATGCTGTGGCATTCTTTTTTTCATTTTCACCCTTTTTCTATGGATCTCCAAAAAGTCAACTTTGACTTTTTCTGAGTCTGGAGGAATTCAAGGGGAGTTTTCAGGGGAGTGCATTCTCTCTGCCATCTCCTCCCTGTGTGTGCGTTGCTGCATGCAGCAGCTGCGTGTGTGTGTATTTAAACTGCCCCTCCCCTTCGCAAGCAGGCGGGGGAGAGAGAGATGTTTCGTCTCGATTTACACATGCTATGACTCCGGGGGTACTTCCATTCGCTTCGTCTTGATCTGTAGATGTTATTTAATGTCTCATTTGTTCATTTTGATGGAGAAAAAGTTGTACATTTAGTAAATTCAGAGTGTCTAAGATGCACAAGTAGGCATGTTTGAGTACTCAGGTCCAGTGGCTCACTGTGTTAATGCTCGCCCCTGGATGCGGTTGGTCGCGTGTTCGAATCCATGCTGTGGCATTCTTTTTTTCATTTTCACCCTTTTTCTATGGATCTCCAAAAAGTGAACTTTTACATTTTCTGAGTCTGGAGGAATTCAAGGGGAGTTTTCAGGGGAGTGCATTCTCTCTGCCATCTCCTCCCTGTGTGTGCGTTGCTGCATGCAGCAGCTGCGTGTGTGTGTGTAAACTGCCCCTCCCCTTCGCAAGCAGGCGGGGGAGAGAGAGATGTTTCGTCTCGATTTACACATGCTATGACTCCGGGGGTACTTCCATTCGCTTCGTCTTGATCTGTTGATGTTATTTCATGTATCGTTTGTCCATTGTGACGGTGGGAAAGCCAGGGAAATGTCCCGGAGATATACTGAGAAATCTTTGTAACAGCATTTTCCTGCAATCACAGCTGTTCACAGCTACGAGGCTGGGACCGCTTCCATTCGCTTCGTCTTGATCTGTAGATGTTATTTAATGTCTCATTTGTTCATTTTGATGGAGAAAAAGTTGTACATTTAGTACATTCAGAGTGTCTAAGATGCACAAGTAGGCATGTTTGAGTACTCAGGTCCAGTAGCTCACTGGGTTAACGCTCGGCCCTGGATGCGGTTGGTCGCGTGTTCGAATCCATGCTGTGGCATTCTTTTTTTCATTTTCACCTTTTTTCTATGGATCTCCAAAAAGTGATCTTTTACATTTTCTGAGTCTGGAGGAATTCAAGGGGAGTTTTCAGGGGAGTGCGTTCTCTCTGCCATCTCTTCCCTGTGTGTGTGTTGCTGCATGCAGCAGCTGCGTGTGTGTGTAAACTGCCCCTCCCCCTCGCAAGCAGGCGGGGGAGAGAGAGATGTTTCGTCTCGATTTACACATGCTATGACTCCGGGGGTACCTCCATTCGCTTTGTCTTGATCTGTTGATGTTATTTCATGTCTCGTTTGTCCATTGTGACGGTGGGAAAGCCAGGGAAATGTCCCGGAGATATACTGAGAAATCTTTGTAACAGCATTTTCCTGCGATCACAGCTGTTCGCAGCTACGAGGCTGGGACCGCTTCAATTCGCTTCGTCTTGATCTGTAGATGTTATTTAATGTCTCATTTGTTCATTTTGATGGAGAAAAAGTTGTACATTTAGTAAATTCAGAGTGTCTAAGATGCACAAGTAGGCGTGTTTGAGTACTCAGGTCCAGTGGCTCACTGCGTTAAGGCTCGCCCCTGGATGCGGTTGGTCGCGTGTTCGAGTCCATGCTGTGGCATACTTTTTTTCATTTTCACCCTTTTTCTATGGATCTCCAAAAAGTCAACTTTGACTTTTTCTGAGTCTGGAGGAATTCAAGGGGAGTTTTCAAGGGACTCTACCCGCCTTATGAGGCACTATTTTCGAATACTTTTTTCCATTTTCACCCTTTTTCTATGGATCTCCAAAAAGTGAACTTTTACATTTTCTGAGTCTGGAGGAATTCAAGGGGAGTTTTCAGGGGAGTGCATTCTCTCTGCCATCTCCTCCCTGTGTGTGCGTTGCTGCATGTAGCAGCTGCGTGTGTGTGTGTAAACTGCCCCTCCCCTTCGCAAGCAGGCGGGGGAGAGAGAGATGTTTCGTCTCGATTTACACATGCTATGACTCCGGGGGTACTTCCATTCGCTTCGTCTTGATCTGTTGATGTTATTTCATGTCTCCTCTGTCCATTGTGACGGTGGGAAAGCCAGGGAAATGTCCCGGAGATATACTGAGAAATCTTTGTAACAGCATTTTCCTGCGATCACAGCTGTTCGCAGCTACGAGGCTGGGACCGCTTCCATTCGCTTCGTCTTGATCTGTAGATGTTATTTAATGTCTCATTTGTTCATTTTGATGGAGAAAAAGTTGTACATTTAGTAAATTCAGAGTGTCTAAGATGCACAAGTAGGCATGTTTGAGTACTCAGGTCCAGTGGCTCACTGTGTTAACGCTCGCCCCTGGATACGGTTGGTCGCGTGTTCGAATCCATGCTGTGGCATTCTTTTTTTCATTTTCACCCTTTTTCTATGGATCTCCAAAAAGTCAACTTTGACTTTTTCTGAGTCTGGAGGAATTCAAGGGGAGTTTTCAGGGGAGTGCGTTCTCTCTGCCATCTCCTCCCTGTATGTGTGTTGCTGCATGCAGTAGCTGCGTGTGTGTGTAAACTGCCCCTCCCTCTCGCAAGCAGGCGGGGGAGAGAGAGATGTTTCGTCTCGATTTACACATGCTATGACTCCGGGGGTACCTCCATTCGCTTCGTCTTGATCTGTTGATGTTATTTCATGTCTCGTTTGTCCATTGTGACGGTGGGAAAGCCAGGGAAATGTCCCGGAGATAGACTGAGAAATCTTTGTAACAGCATTGTCCTGCGATCACAGCTGTTCGCAGCTACGAGGCTGGGACCGCTTCCATTCGCTTCGTCTTGATCTGTAGATGTTATTTAATGTGTCATTTGTTCATTTTGATGGAGAAAAAGTTGTACATTTAGTAAATTCAGAGTGTCTAAGATGCACAAGTAGGCATGTTTGAGTACTCAGGTACAGTGGCTCACTGTGTTAACGCTCGCCCCTGGATACGGTTGGTCGCGTGTTCGAATCCATGCTGTGGCATTCTTTTTTTCATTTTCACCCTTTTTCTATGGATCTCCAAAAAGTGATCTTTTACATTTTCTGAGTCTGGAGGAATTCAAGGGGAGTTTTCAGGGGAGTGCGTTCTCTCTGCCATCTCCTCCCTGTGTGTGTGTTGCTGCATGCAGCAGCTGCGTGTGTGTGTAAACTGCCCCTCCCCCTCGCAAGCAGGCGGGGGAGAGAGAGATGTTTCGTCTCGATTTACACATGCTATGACTCCGGGGGTACCTCCATTCGCTTCGTCTTGATCTGTTGATGTTATTTCATGTCTCGTTTGTCCATTGTGACGGTGGGAAAGCTAGGGAAATGTCCCGGAGATATACTGATAAATCTTTGTAACAGCATTTTCCTGCGATCACAGCTGTTCACAGCTACGAGGCTGGGATCGCTTCCATTCGCTTCGTCTTGATCTGTAGATGTTAACTAATGTCTCATTTGTTCATTTTGATGGAGAAAAAGTTGTACATTTAGTGAATTCAGAGTTTCTAAGATGCAAAAGTAGGCATGTTTGAGTACTCAGGTCCAGTGGCTCACTGCGTTAATGCTCGCCCCTGGATGCGGTTTGTCGCGTGTTCGAATCCATGCTGTGGCATACTTTTTTTCATTTTCACCCTTTTTCTATGGATCTCCAAAAAGTCAACTTTGACTTTTTCTGAGTCTGGAGGAATTCAAGGGGAGTTTTCAAGGGACTCTACCCGCCTTATGAGGCACTATTTCCGAATACTTTTTTCCATTTTCACCCTTTTTCTATGGATCTCCAAAAAGTGATCTTTTACATTTTCTGAGTCTGGAGGAATTCAAGGGGAGTTTTCAGGGGAGTGCGTTCTCTCTGCCATATCCTCCCTGTGTGTGTGTTGCTGCATGCAGCAGCTGCGTGTGTGTGTAAACTGCCCCTCCCCCTCGCAAGCAGGCGGGGGAGAGAGAGATGTTTCGTCTCGATTTACACATGCTATGACTCCGGGGGTACCTCCATTCGCTTCGTCTTGATCTGTTGATGTTATTTCATGTCTCATTTGTTCATTTTGATGGAGAAAAAGTTGTACATTTAGTGAATTCAGAGTTTCTAAGATGCAAAAGTAGGCATGTTTGAGTACTCAGGTCCAGTGGCTCACTGCGTTAATGCTCGCCCCTGGATGCGGTTGGTCGCGTGTTCGAATCCATGCTGTAGCATACTTTTTTTCATTTTCACCCTTTTTCTATGGATCTCCAAAAAGTCAACTTCGACTTTTTCTGGGTCTGGAGGAATTCAAGGGGAGTTTTCAAGGGACTCTACCCGCCTTATGAGGCACTATTTTCGAATACTTTTTTCCATTTTCACCCTTTTTCTATGGATCTCCAAAAAGTGAACTTTTACATTTTCTGAGTCTGGAGGAATTCAAGGGGAGTTTTCAGGGGAGTGCGTTCTCTCTGCCATCTCCTCCCTGTGTGTGCGTTGCTGCATGCAGCAGCTGCGTGTGTGTGTAAACTGCCCCTCCCCTTCGCAAGCAGGCGGGGGAGAGAGAGATGTTTCGTCTCGATTTACACATGCTATGACTCCGGGGGTACCTCCATTCGCTTCGACTTGATCTGTTGATGTTATTTCATGTCTCGTTTGTCCATTGTGACGGTGAGAAAGCCAGGGAAATGTCCCGGAGATATACTGAGAAATCTTTGTAACAGCATGTTCCTGCGATCACAGCTGTTCACAGCTACGAGGCTGGGACCGCTTCCATTCGCTTCGTCTTGATCTGCAGATGTTATTTCATGTCTCATTTGTTCATTTTGATGGAGAAAAAGTTGTACATTTAGTGAATTCAGAGTTTCTAAGATGCACAAGTAGGCATGTTTGAGTACTCAGGTCCAGTGGCTCACTGCGTTAACGCTCGCCCCTGGATGCGGTTGGTCGCATGTTCGAGTCCATGCTGTGGCATACTTTTTTTCATTTTCACCCTTTTTCTATGGATCTCCAAAAAGTCAACTTTGACTTTTTCTGAGTCTGGAGGAATTCAAGGGGAGTTTTCAAGGGACTCTACCTGCCTTATGAGGCACTATTTTCGAATACTTTTTTCCATTTTCACCCTTTTTCTATGGATCTCCAAAAAGTGATCTTTTACATTTTCTGAGTCTGGAGGAATTCAAGGGGAGTTTTCAGGGGAGTGCGTTCTCTCTGCCATCTCCTCCCTGTGTGTGTGTTGCTGCATGCAGCAGCTGCGTGTGTGTGTAAACTGCCCCTCCCCCTCGCAAGCAGGCGGGGGAGAGAGAGATGTTTCGTCTCGATTTACACATGCTATGACTCTGGGGGTACCTCCATTCGCTTCGTCTTGATCTGTTGATGTTATTTCATGTCTCGTTTGTCCATTGTGACGGTGGGAAAGCCAGGGAAATGTCCCGGAGATATACTGAGAAATCTTTGTAACAGCATTTTCCTGCGATCACAGCTGTTCACAGCTACGAGGCTGGGACCGCTTCCATTCGCTTCGTCTTGATCTGTAGATGTTATTTCATGTCTCATTTGTTCATTTTGATGGAGAAAAAGTTGTACATTTAGTGAATTCAGAGTTTCTAAGATGCACAAGTAGGCATGTTTGAGTACTCAGGTCCAGTGGCTCACTGCGTTAACGCTCGCCCCTGGATGCGGTTGGTCGCGTGTTCGAGTCCATGCTGTGGCATACTTTTTTTCATTTTCACCCTTTTTCTATGGATCTCCAAAAAGTCAACTTTGACTTTTTCTGAGTCTGGAGGAATTCAAGGGGAGTTTTCAAGGGACTCTACCCGCCTTATGAGGCACTATTTTCGAATACTTTTTTCCATTTTCACCCTTTTTCTATGGATCTCCAAAAAGTGAACTTTTACATTTTCTGAGTCTGGAGGAATTCAAGGGGAGTTTTCAGGGGAGTGCATTCTCTCTGCCATCTCCTCCCTCTGTGTGCGTTGCTGCATGCAGCAGCTGCGTGTGTGTGTGTAAACTGCCCCTCCCCTTCGCAAGCAGGCGGGGGAGAGAGAGATGTTTCGTCTCGATTTACACATGCTATGACTCCGGGGGTACTTCCATTCACTTCGTCTTGATCTGTTGATGTTATTTCATGTCTCATTTGTCCATTGTGACGGTGGCAAAGCCAGGGAAATGTCCCGGAGATATACTGAGAAATCTTTGGAACAGCATTTTCCTGCGATCACAGCTGTTCGCAGCTACGAGGCTGGGACCGCTTCCATTCGCTTCGTCTTGATCTGTAGATGTTATTGAATGTCTCATTTGTTCATTTTGATGGAGAAAAAGTTGTACATTTAGTGAATTCAGAGTTTCTAAGATACACAAGTAGGCATGTTTGAGTACTCAGGTCCAGTGGCTCACTGCGTTAACGCTCGCCCCTGGATGCGGTTGGTCGCGTGTTCGAATCCATGCTGTAGCATACTTTTTTTCATTTTCACCCTTTTTCTATGGATCTCCAAAAAGTCAACTTTGACTTTTTCTGAGTCTGGAGGAATTCAAGGGGAGTTTTCAAGGGACTCTACCCGCCTTATGAGGCACTATTTTCGAATAATTTTTTCCATTTTCACCCTTTTTCTATGGATCTCCAAAAAGTCAACTTTGACTTTTTCTGAGTCTGGAGGAATTCAAGGGGAGTTTTCAAAGGACTCTACCCGCCTTATGAGGCACTATTTTCGAATACATTTTTCCATTTTCACCCTTTTTCTATGGATCTCCAAAAAGTGAACTTTTACATTTTCTGAGTCTGGAGGAATTCAAGGGGAGTTTTCAGGGGAGTGCATTCTCTCTGCCATCTCCTCCCTGTGTGTGCGTTGTTGCATGCAGCAGCTGCGTGTGTGTTTGTAAACTGCCCCTCCCCTTCGCAAGCAGGCGGGGGAGAGAGAGATGTTTCGTCTCGATTTACACATGCTATGACTCCGGGGGTACTTCCATTCGCTTCGTCTTGATCTGTTGATGTTATTTAATGTGTCGTTTGTCCATTGTGTTGGTGGGAAAGCCAGGGAAATGTCCCGGAGATATACTGAGAAATCTTTGTAACAGCATTTTCCTGCGATCACAGCTGTTCGCAGCTACGAGGCTGGGACCGCTTCCATTCGCTTCGTCTTGATCTGTAGATGTTATTGAATGTCTCATTTGTTCATTTTGATGGAGAAAAAGTTGTACATTTAGTGAATTCAGAGTTTCTAAGATACACAAGTAGGCATGTTTGAGTACTCAGGTCCAGTGGCTCACTGCGTTAACGCTCGCCCCTGGATGCGGTTGGTCGCGTGTTCGAATCCATGCTGTAGCATACTTTTTTTCATTTTCACCCTTTTTCTATGGATCTCCAAAAAGTCAACTTTGACTTTTTCTGAGTCTGGAGGAATTCAAGGGGAGTTTTCAAGGGACTCTACCCGCCTTATGAGGCACTATTTTCGAATAATTTTTTCCATTTTCACCCTTTTTCTATGGATCTCCAAAAAGTCAACTTTGACTTTTTCTGAGTCTGGAGGAATTCAAGGGGAGTTTTCAAAGGACTCTACCCGCCTTATGAGGCACTATTTTCGAATACTTTTTTCCATTTTCATCCTTTTTCTATGGATCTCCAAAAAGTGAACTTTTACATTTTCTGAGTCTGGAGGAATTCAAGGGGAGTTTTCAGGGGAGTGCATTCTCTCTGCCATCTCCTCCTTGTGTGTGCGTTGTTGCATGCAGCAGCTGCGTGTGTGTGTGTAAACTGCCCCTCCCCTTCGCAAGCAGGCGGGGGAGAGAGAGATGTTTCGTCTCGATTTACACATGCTATGACTCCGGGGGTACTTCCATTCGCTTCGTCTTGATCTGTTGATGTTATTTAATGTGTCGTTTGTCCATTGTGTTGGTGGGAAAGCCAGGGAAATGTCCCGGAGATATACTGAGAAATCTTTGTAACAGCATTTTCCTGCGATCACAGCTGTTCACAGCTACGAGACTGGGACCGCTTCCATTCGCTTCGTCTTGATCTGTAGATGTTATTTCATGTCTCATTTGTTCATTTTGATGGAGAAAAAGTTGTACATTTAGTGAATTCAGAGTGTCTAAGATGCACAAGTAGGCATATTTGCGTACTCAGGTCCAGTGGCTCACTGCGTTAACACTCGCCCCTGGATGCGGTTGGTCGCGTGTTCGAATCCATGCTGTGGCATTCTTTTTTTCATTTTCAACCTTTTTCTATGGATCTCCAAAAAGTGATCTTTTACATTTTCTGAGTCTGGAGGAATTCAAGGGGAGTTTTCAGGGGAGTGCGTTCTCTCTGCCATCTCCTCCCTGTGTTTGCGTTGCTGCATGCAGCAACTGCGTGTGTGTAAACTGCCCCTCCCCTTCGCAAGCAGGCGGGGGAGAGAGAGATGTTTCGTCTCGATTTACACATGCTATGACTCCGGGGGTACTTCCATTCGCTTCGTCTTGATCTGTTGATGTTATTTCATGTCTCGTTTGTCCATTGTGACGGTGGGAAAGCCAGGGAAATGTCCCGGAGATATACTGAGAAATCTTTGTAACAGCATTTTCCTGCAATCACAGCTGTTCGCAGCTACGAGGCTGGGACCGCTTCCATTCGCTTCGTCTTGATCTGTATATGTTATTTAATGTCTCATTTGTTCATTTTGATGGAGAAAAAGTTGTACATTTAGTGAATTCAGAGTTTCTAAGATGCACAAGTAGGCATGTTTGAGTACTCAGGTCCAGTGGCTCACTGTGTTAACGCTCGCCCCTGGATGCGGTTGGTCGCGTGTTCGAGTCCATGCTGTGGCATACTTTTTTTCATTTTCACCCTTTTTCTATGGATCTCCAAAAAGTCAACTTTGACTTTTTCTGAGTCTGGAGGAATTCAAGGGGAGTTTTCAAGGGACTCTACCTGCCTTATGAGGCACTATTTTCGAATACTTTTTTCCATTTTCACCCTTTTTCTATGGATCTCCAAAAAGTGATCTTTTACATTTTCTGAGTCTGGAGGAATTCAAGGGGAGTTTTCAGGGGAGTGCGTTCTCTCTGCCATCTCCTCCCTATGTGTGTGTTGCTGCATGCAGCAGCTGCGTGTGTGTGTAAACTGCCCCTCCCCCTCGCAAGCAGGCGGGGGAGAGAGAGATGTTTCGTCTCGATTTACACATGCTATGACTCCGGGGGTACCTCCATTCGCTTCGTCTTGATCTGTTGATGTTATTTCATGTCTCGTTTGTCCATTGTGACGGTGGGAAAGTCAGGGAAATGTCCCGGAGATATACTGAGAAATCTTTGTAACAGCATTTTCCTGCGATCACAGCTGTTCACAGCTACGAGGCTGGGACCGCTTCCATTCGCTTCGTCTTGATCTGTAGATGTTATTTCATGTCTCATTTGTTCATTTTGATGGAGAAAAAGTTGTACATTTAGTGAATTCAGAGTTTCTAAGATGCACAAGTAGGCATGTTTGAGTACTCAGGTCCAGTGGCTCACTGCGTTAACGCTCGCCCCTGGATGCGGTTGGTCGCGTGTTCGAGTCCATGCTGTGGCATACTTTTTTTCATTTTCACCCTTTTTCTATGGATCTCCAAAAAGTCAACTTTGACTTTTTCTGAGTCTGGAGGAATTCAAGGGGAGTTTTCAAGGGACTCTACCCGCCTTATGAGGCACTATTTTCGAATACTTTTTTCCATTTTCACCCTTTTTCTATGGATCTCCAAAAAGTGAACTTTTACATTTTCTGAGTCTGGAGGAATTCAAGGGGAGTTTTCAGGGGAGTGCATTCTCTCTGCCATCTCCTCCCTGTGTGTGCGTTGCTGCATGCAGCAGCTGCGTGTGTGTGTGTAAACTGCCCCTCCCCTTCGCAAGCAGGCGGGGGAGAGAGAGATGTTTCGTCTCGATTTACACATGCTATGACTCCGGGGGTACTTCCATTCGCTTCGTCTTGATCTGTTGATGTTATTTCATGTCTCATTTGTCCATTGTGACGGTGGCAAAGCCAGGGAAATGTCCCGGAGATATACTGAGAAATCTTTGGAACAGCATTTTCCTGCGATCACAGCTGTTCACAGCTACGAGGCTGGGACCGCTTCCATTCGCTTCGTCTTCATCTGTAGATGTTATTTCATGTCTCATTTGTTCATTTTGATGGAGAAAAAGTTGTACATTTAGTGAATTCAGAGTGTCTAAGATGCAAAAGTAGGCATGTTTGAGTACTCAGGTCCAGTGGCTCACTGTGTTAACGCTCGCCCCTGGATGCGGTTGGTCGCGTGTTCGAATCCATGCTGTGGCATTCTTTTTTTCATTTTCACCCTTTTTCTATGGATCTCCAAAAAGTGATCTTTTACATTTTCTGAGTCTGGAGGAATTCAAGGGGAGTTTTCAGGGGAGTGCGTTCTCTCTGCCATCTCCTCCCTGTGTGTGCGTTGCTGCATGCAGCAGCTGCGTGTGTGTGTAAACTGCCCCTCCCCTTCGCAAGCAGGCGGGGGAGAGAGAGATGTTTCGTCTCGATTTACACATGCTATGACTCCGGGGGTACTTCCATTCGCTTCGTCTTGATCTGTTGATGTTATTTCCTGTCTCTTTTGTCCATTGTGACGGTGGGAAAGCTAGGGAAATGTCCCGGAGATATACTGATAAATCTTTGTAACAGCATTTTCCTGCGATCACAGCTGTTCACAGCTACGAGGCTGGGACCGCTTCCATTCGCTTCGTCTTGATCTGTAGAGGTTATTTCATGTCTCATTTGTTCATTTTGATGGATAAAAAGTTGTACATTTAGTGAATTCAGAGTGTCTAAGATGCACAAGTAGGCATATTTGAGTACTCAGGTCCAGTGGCTCACTGCGTTAACGCTCGCCCCTGGATGCGGTTGGTCGCGTGTTCGAATCCATGCTGTGGCATACTTTTTTTCATTTTCACCCTTTTTCTATGGATCTCCAAAAAGTCAACTTTGACTTTTTCTGAGTCTGGAGGAATTCAAGGGGAGTTTTCAAGGGACTCTACCCGCCTTATGAGGCACTATTTTCGAATACTTTTTTCCATTTTCACCCTTTTTTCTATGGATCTCCAAAAAGTCAACTTTGACTTTTTCTGAGTCTGGAGGAATTCAAGGGGAGTTTTCAAAGGACTCTACCCGCCTTATGAGGCACTATTTTCGAATACTTTTTTCCATTTTCACCCTTTTTCTATGGATCTCCAAAAAGTGAACTTTTACATTTTCTGAGTCTGGAGGAATTCAAGGGGAGTTTTCAGGGGAGTGCATTCTCTCTGCCATCTCCTCCCTGTGTGTGCGTTGTTGCATGCAGCAGCTGCGTGTGTGTGTGTAAACTGCCCCTCCCCTTCGCAAGCAGGCGGGGGAGAGAGAGATGTTTCGTCTCGATTTACACATGCTATGACTCCGGGGGTACTTCCATTCGCTTTGTCTTGATCTGTTGATGTTATTTAATGTCTCGTTTGTCCATTGTGACGGTGGGAAAGCCAGGGAAATGTCCCGGAGATATACTGAGAAATCTTTGTAACAGCATTTTCCTGCGATCACAGCTGTTCACAGCTACGAGACTGGGACCGCTTCCATTCGCTTCGTCTTGATCTGTAGATGTTATTTCATGTCTCATTTGTTCATTTTGATGGAGAAAAAGTTGTACATTTAGTGAATTCAGAGTGTCTAAGATGCACAAGTAGGCATATTTGCGTACTCAGGTCCAGTGGCTCACTGCGTTAACACTCGCCCCTGGATGCGGTTGGTCGCGTGTTCGAATCCATGCTGTGGCATTCTTTTTTTCATTTTCAACCTTTTTCTATGGATCTCCAAAAAGTGATCTTTTACATTTTCTGAGTCTGGAGGAATTCAAGGGGAGTTTTCAGGGGAGTGCGTTCTCTCTGCCATCTCCTCCCTGTGTGTGCGTTGCTGCATGCAGCAGCTGCGTGTGTGTGTAAACTGCCCCTCCCCTTCGCAAGCAGGCGGGGGAGAGAGAGATGTTTCGTCTCGATTTACACATGCTATGACTCCGGGGGTACCTCCATTCGCTTCGACTTGATCTGTTGATGTTATTTCATGTCTCGTTTGTCCATTGTGACGGTGAGAAAGCCAGGGAAATGTCCCGGAGATATACTGAGAAATCTTTGTAACAGCATGTTCCTGCGATCACAGCTGTTCACAGCTACGAGGCTGGGACCGCTTCCATTCACTTCGTCTTGATCTGTAGATGTTATTTCATGTCTCATTTGTTCATTTTGATGGAGAAAAAGTTGTACATTTAGTGAATTCAGAGTTTCTAAGATGCACAAGTAGGCATGTTTGAGTACTCAGGTCCAGTGGCTCACTGCGTTAAAGCTCGCCCCTGGATGCGGTTGGTCGCATGTTCGAGTCCATGCTGTGGCATACTTTTTTTCATTTTCACCCTTTTTCTATGGATCTCCAAAAAGTCAACTTTGACTTTTTCTGAGTCTGGAGGAATTCAAGGGGAGTTTTCAGGGGAGTGCGTTCTCTCTGCCATCTCCTCCCTGTGTGTGTGTTGCTGCATGCAGCAGCTGCGTGTGTGTCTAAACTGCCCCTCCACCTCGCAAGCAGGTGGGGGAGAGAGAGATGTTTCGTCTCAATTTACACATGCTATGACTCCGGGGGTACTTCCATTCGCTTCGTCTTGATCTGTTGATGTTATTTCATGTCTTGTTTGTCCATTGTGACGGTGGGAAAGCCAGGGAAATGTCCCGGAGATATACTGAGAAATCTTTGTAACAGCATTTTCCTGCGATCACAGCTGTTCGCAGCTACGAGGCTGGGACCGCTTCCATTCGCTTCGTCTTGATCTGTAGATGTTATTTAATGTCTCAGTTGTTCATGTTGATGGAGAAAAAGTTGTACATTTAGTGAATTCAGAGTTTCTAAGATGCAAAAGTAGGCATGTTTGAGTACTCAGGTCCAGTGGCTCACTGCGTTAATGCTCGCCCCTGGATGCGGTTGGTCGCGTGTTCGAATCCATGCTGTGGCATACTTTTTTTCATTTTCACCCTTTTTCTATGGATCTCCAAAAAGTCAACTTTGACTTTTTCTGAGTCTGGAGGAATTCAAGGGGAGTTTTCAAGGGACTCTACCCGCCTTATGAGGCACTATTTTCGAATACTTTTTTCTGAACTTTTACATTTTCTGAGTCTGGAGGAATTCAAGGGGAGTTTTCAGGGGAGTGCATTCTCTCTGCCATCTCCTCCCTCTGTGTGCGTTGCTGCATGCAGCAGCTGCGTGTGTGTGTGTGTGTGTGTAAACTGCCCCTCCCCCTCGCAAGCAGGCGGGGGAGAGAGAGATGTTTCGTCTCGATTTACACATGCTATGACTCCGGGGGTACTTCCATTCGCTTCGTCTTGATCTGTTGATGTTATTTCATGTCTCATTTGTCCATTGTGACGGTGGCAAAGCCAGGGAAATGTCCCGGAGATATACTGAGAAATCTTTGGAACAGCATTTTCCTGCGATCACAGCTGTTCGCAGCTACGAGGCTGGGACCGCTTCCATTCGCTTCGTCTTGATCTGTAGATGTTATTTAATGTCTCATTTGTTCATTTTGATGGAGAAAAAGTTGTACATTTAGTGAATTCAGAGTTTCTAAGATGCAAAAGTAGGCATGTTTGAGTACTCAGGTCCAGTGGCTCACTGCGTTAACGCTCGCCCCTGGATGCGGTTGGTCGCGTGTTCGAATCCATGCTGTAGCATACTTTTTTTCATTTTCACCCTTTTTCTATGGATCTCCAAAAAGTCAACTTTGACTTTTTCTGAGTCTGGAGGAATTCAAGGGGAGTTTTCAAGGGACTCTACCCGCCTTATGAGGCACTATTTTCGAATACTTTTTTCCATTTTCACCCTTTTTCTATGGATCTCCAAAAAGTGAACTTTTACATTTTCTGAGTCTGGAGGAATTCAAGGGGAGTTTTCCGGGGAGTGCATTCTCTCTGCCATCTCCTCCCTGTGTGTGCGTTGCTGCATGCAGCAACTGCGTGTGTGTAAACTGCCCCTCCCCTTCGCAAGCAGGCGGGGGAGAGAGAGATGTTTCGTCTCGATTTACACATGCTATGACTCCGGGGGTACTTCCATTCGCTTCGTCTTGATCTGTTGATGTTATTTCATGTCTCGTTTGTCCATTGTGACGGTGGGAAAGCCAGGGAAATGTCCCGGAGATATACTGAGAAATCTTTGTAACAGCATTTTCCTGCGATCACAGCTGTTCGCAGCTACGAGGCTGGGACCGCTTCCATTCGCTTCGTCTTGATCTGTAGATGTTATTTAATGTCTCATTTGTTCATTTTGATGGAGAAAAAGTTGTACATTTAGTGAATTCAGAGTTTCTAAGATGCACAAGTAGGCATGTTTGAGTACTCAGGTCCAGTGGCTCACTGTGTTAACGCTCGCCCCTGGATGCGGTTGGTCGCGTGTTCGAGTCCATGCTGTGGCATACTTTTTTTCATTTTCACCCTTTTTCTATGGATCTCCAAAAAGTCAACTTTGACTTTTTCTGAGTCTGGAGGAATTCAAGGGGAGTTTTCAAGGGACTCTACCTGCCTTATGAGGCACTATTTTCGAATACTTTTTTCCATTTTCACCCTTTTTCTATGGATCTCCAAAAAGTGATCTTTTACATTTTCTGAGTCTGGAGGAATTCAAGGGGAGTTTTCAGGGGAGTGCATTCTCTCTGCCATCTCCTCCCTGTGTGTGTGTTGCTGCATGCAGCAGCTGCGTGTGTGTGTAAACTGCCCCTCCACCTCGCAAGCAGGTGGGGGAGAGAGAGATGTTTCGTCTCAATTTACACATGCTATGACTCCGGGGGTACTTCCATTCGCTTCGTCTTGATCTGTTGATGTTATTTCATGTCTTGTTTGTCCATTGTGACGGTGGGAAAGCCAGGGAAATGTCCCGGAGATATACTGAGAAATCTTTGTAACAGCATTTTCCTGCGATCACAGCTGTTCGCAGCTACGAGGCTGGGACCGCTTCCATTCGCTTCGTCTTGATCTGTAGATGTTATTTAATGTCTCAGTTGTTCATGTTGATGGAGAAAAAGTTGTACATTTAGTGAATTCAGAGTTTCTAAGATGCAAAAGTAGGCATGTTTGAGTACTCAGGTCCAGTGGCTCACTGCGTTAATGCTCGCCCCTGGATGCGGTTGGTCGCGTGTTCGAATCCATGCTGTGGCATACTTTTTTTCATTTTCACCCTTTTTCTATGGATCTCCAAAAAGTCAACTTTGACTTTTTCTGAGTCTGGAGGAATTCAAGGGGAGTTTTCAAGGGACTCTACCCGCCTTATGAGGCACTATTTTCGAATACTTTTTTCTGAACTTTTACATTTTCTGAGTCTGGAGGAATTCAAGGGGAGTTTTCAGGGGAGTGCATTCTCTCTGCCATCTCCTCCCTCTGTGTGCGTTGCTGCATGCAGCAGCTGCGTGTGTGTGTGTGTGTGTGTGTAAACTGCCCCTCCCCCTCGCAAGCAGGCGGGGGAGAGAGAGATGTTTCGTCTCGATTTACACATGCTATGACTCCGGGGGTACTTCCATTCGCTTCGTCTTGATCTGTTGATGTTATTTCATGTCTCATTTGTCCATTGTGACGGTGGCAAAGCCAGGGAAATGTCCCGGAGATATACTGAGAAATCTTTGGAACAGCATTTTCCTGCGATCACAGCTGTTCGCAGCTACGAGGCTGGGACCGCTTCCATTCGCTTCGTCTTGATCTGTAGATGTTATTTAATGTCTCATTTGTTCATTTTGATGGAGAAAAAGTTGTACATTTAGTGAATTCAGAGTTTCTAAGATGCAAAAGTAGGCATGTTTGAGTACTCAGGTCCAGTGGCTCACTGCGTTAACGCTCGCCCCTGGATGCGGTTGGTCGCGTGTTCGAATCCATGCTGTAGCATACTTTTTTTCATTTTCACCCTTTTTCTATGGATCTCCAAAAAGTCAACTTTGACTTTTTCTGAGTCTGGAGGAATTCAAGGGGAGTTTTCAAGGGACTCTACCCGCCTTATGAGGCACTATTTTCGAATACTTTTTTCCATTTTCACCCTTTTTCTATGGATCTCCAAAAAGTGAACTTTTACATTTTCTGAGTCTGGAGGAATTCAAGGGGAGTTTTCCGGGGAGTGCATTCTCTCTGCCATCTCCTCCCTGTGTGTGCGTTGCTGCATGCAGCAACTGCGTGTGTGTAAACTGCCCCTCCCCTTCGCAAGCAGGCGGGGGAGAGAGAGATGTTTCGTCTCGATTTACACATGCTATGACTCCGGGGGTACTTCCATTCGCTTCGTCTTGATCTGTTGATGTTATTTCATGTCTCGTTTGTCCATTGTGACGGTGGGAAAGCCAGGGAAATGTCCCGGAGATATACTGAGAAATCTTTGTAACAGCATTTTCCTGCGATCACAGCTGTTCGCAGCTACGAGGCTGGGACCGCTTCCATTCGCTTCGTCTTGATCTGTAGATGTTATTTAATGTCTCATTTGTTCATTTTGATGGAGAAAAAGTTGTACATTTAGTGAATTCAGAGTTTCTAAGATGCACAAGTAGGCATGTTTGAGTACTCAGGTCCAGTGGCTCACTGTGTTAACGCTCGCCCCTGGATGCGGTTGGTCGCGTGTTCGAGTCCATGCTGTGGCATACTTTTTTTCATTTTCACCCTTTTTTCTATGGATCTCCAAAAAGTCAACTTTGACTTTTTCTGAGTCTGGAGGAATTCAAGGGGAGTTTTCAAGGGACTCTACCTGCCTTATGAGGCACTATTTTCGAATACTTTTTTCCATTTTCACCCTTTTTCTATGGATCTCCAAAAAGTGATCTTTTACATTTTCTGAGTCTGGAGGAATTCAAGGGGAGTTTTCAGGGGAGTGCGTTCTCTCTGCCATCTCCTCCCTGTGTGTGTGTTGCTGCATGCAGCAGCTGCGTGTGTGTGTAAACTGCCCCTCCACCTCGCAAGCAGGTGGGGGAGAGAGAGATGTTTCGTCTCAATTTACACATGCTATGACTCCGGGGGTACTTCCATTCGCTTCGTCTTGATCTGTTGATGTTATTTCATGTCTTGTTTGTCCATTGTGACGGTGGGAAAGCCAGGGAAATGTCCCGGAGATATACTGAGAAATCTTTGTAACAGCATTTTCCTGCGATCACAGCTGTTCGCAGCTACGAGGCTGGGACCGCTTCCATTCGCTTCGTCTTGATCTGTAGATGTTATTTAATGTCTCAGTTGTTCATGTTGATGGAGAAAAAGTTGTACATTTAGTGAATTCAGAGTTTCTAAGATGCAAAAGTAGGCATGTTTGAGTACTCAGGTCCAGTGGCTCACTGCGTTAATGCTCGCCCCTGGATGCGGTTGGTCGCGTGTTCGAATCCATGCTGTGGCATACTTTTTTTCATTTTCACCCTTTTTCTATGGATCTCCAAAAAGTCAACTTTGACTTTTTCTGAGTCTGGAGGAATTCAAGGGGAGTTTTCAAGGGACTCTACCCGCCTTATGAGGCACTATTTTCGAATACTTTTTTCCATTTTCACCCTTTTTCTATGGATCTCCAAAAAGTCAACTTTGACTTTTTCTGAGTCTGGAGGAATTCAAGGGGAGTTTTCAAAGGACTCTACCCGCCTTATGAGGCACTATTTTCGAATACTTTTTTCCATTTTCACCCTTTTTCTATGGATCTCCAAAAAGTGAACTTTTACATTTTCTGAGTCTGGAGGAATTCAAGGGGAGTTTTCAGGGGAGTGCATTCTCTCTGCCATCTCCTCCCTGTGTGTGCGTTGTTGCATGCAGCAGCTGCGTGTGTGTGTGTAAACTGCCCCTCCCCTTCGCAAGCAGGCGGGGGAGAGAGAGATGTTTCGTCTCGATTTACACATGCTATGACTCCGGGGGTACTTCCATTCGCTTCGTCTTGATCTGTTGATGTTATTTAATGTCTCGTTTGTCCATTGTGACGGTGGGAAAGCCAGGGAAATGTCCCGGAGATATACTGAGAAATCTTTGTAACAGCATTTTCCTGCGATCACAGCTGTTCACAGCTACGAGACTGGGACCGCTTCCATTCGCTTCGTCTTGATCTGTAGATGTTATTTCATGTCTCATTTGTTCATTTTGATGGAGAAAAAGTTGTACATTTAGTGAATTCAGAGTGTCTAAGATGCACAAGTAGGCATATTTGCGTACTCAGGTCCAGTGGCTCACTGCGTTAACACTCGCCCCTGGATGCGGTTGGTCGCGTGTTCGAATCCATGCTGTGGCATTCTTTTTTTCATTTTCAACCTTTTTCTATGGATCTCCAAAAAGTGATCTTTTACATTTTCTGAGTCTGGAGGAATTCAAGGGGAGTTTTCAGGGGAGTGCGTTCTCTCTGCCATCTCCTCCCTGTGTGTGCGTTGCTGCATGCAGCAACTGCGTGTGTGTAAACTGCCCCTCCCCTTCGCAAGCAGGCGGGGGAGAGAGAGATGTTTCGTCTCGATTTACACATGCTATGACTCCGGGGGTACTTCCATTCGCTTCGTCTTGATCTGTTGATGTTATTTCATGTCTCGTTTGTCCATTCTGACGGTGGGAAAGCCAGGGAAATGTCCCAGAGATATACTGAGAAATCTTTGTAACAGCATTTTCCTGCGATCACAGCTGTTCGCAGCTACGAGGCTGGGACCGCTTCCATTCGCTTCGTCTTGATCTGTAGATGTTATTTAATGTCTCATTTGTTCATTTTGATGGAGAAAAAGTTGTACATTTAGTGAATTCAGAGTTTCTAAGATGCACAAGTAGGCATGTTTGAGTACTCAGGTCCAGTGGCTCACTGTGTTAACGCTCGCCCCTGGATGCGGTTGGTCGCGTGTTCGAGTCCATGCTGTGGCATACTTTTTTTCATTTTCACCCTTTTTTCTATGGATCTCCAAAAAGTCAACTTTGACTTTTTCTGAGTCTGGAGGAATTCAAGGGGAGTTTTCAAGGGACTCTACCTGCCTTATGAGGCACTATTTTCGAATACTTTTTTCCATTTTCACCCTTTTTCTATGGATCTCCAAAAAGTGATCTTTTACATTTTCTGAGTCTGGAGGAATTCAAGGGGAGTTTTCAGGGGAGTGCGTTCTCTCTGCCATCTCCTCCCTCTGTGTGTGTTGCTGCATGCAGCAGCTGCGTGTGTGTGTAAACTGCCCCTCCCCCTCGCAAGCAGGCGGGGGAGAGAGAGATGTTTCGTCTCGATTTACACATGCTATGACTCCGGGGGTACCTCCATTCGCTTCGTCTTGATCTGTTGATGTTATTTCATGTCTCGTTTGTCCATTGTGACGGTGGGAAAGCCAGGGAAATGTCCCGGAGATATACTGAGAAATCTTTGTAACAGCATTTTCCTGCGATCACAGCTGTTCACAGCTACGAGGCTGGGACCGCTTCCATTCGCTTCGTCTTGATCTGTAGATGTTATTTCATGTCTCATTTGTTCATTTTTATGGAGAAAAAGTTGTACATTTAGTGAATTCAGAGTTTCTAAGATGCACAAGTAGGCATGTTTGAGTACTCAGGTCCAGTGGCTCACTGCGTTAACGCTCGCCCCTGGATGCGGTTGGTCGCGTGTTCGAGTCCATGCTGTGGCATACTGTTTTTCATTTTCACCCTTTTTCTATGGATCTCCAAAAAGTCAACTTTGACTTTTTCTGAGTCTGGAGGAATTCAAGGGGAGTTTTCAAGGGACTCTACCCGCCTTATGAGGCACTATTTTCGAATACTTTTTTCCATTTTCACCCTTTTCCTATGGATCTCCAAAAAGTGAACTTTTACATTTTCTGAGTCTGGAGGAATTCAAGGGGAGTTTTCAGGGGAGTGCATTCTCTCTGCCATCTCCTCCCTGTGTGTGCGTTGCTGCATGCAGCAGCTGCGTGTGTGTGTGTAAACTGCCCCTCCCCTTCGCAAGCAGGCGGGGGAGAGAGAGATGTTTCGTCTCGATTTACACATGCTATGACTCCGGGGGTACTTCCATTCGCTTCGTCTTGATCTGTTGATGTTATTTCATGTCTCATTTGTCCATTGTGACGGTGGCAAAGCCAGGGAAATGTCCCGGAGATATACTGAGAAATCTTTGGAACAGCATTTTCCTGCGATCACAGCTGTTCACAGCTACCAGGCTGGGACCGCTTCCATTCAATTCGTCTTGATCTGTAGATGTTATTTCATGTCTCATTTGTTCATTTTGATGGAGAAAAAGTTGTACATTTAGTGAATTCAGAGTGTCTAAGATGCAAAAGTAGGCATGTTTGAGTACTCAGGTCCAGTGGCTCACTGCGTTAATGCTCGCCCCTGGATGCGGTTGGTCGCGTGTTCGAATCCATGCTGTAGCATACTTTTTTTCATTTTCACCCTTTTTCTATGGATCTCCAAAAAGTCAACTTCGACTTTTTCTGAGTCTGGAGGAATTCAAGGGGAGTTTTCAAGGGACTCTACCCGCCTTATGAGGCACTATTTTCGAATACTTTTTTCCATTTTCACCCTTTTTCTATGGATCTCCAAAAAGTGAACTTTTACATTTTCTGAGTCTGGAGGAATTCAAGGGGAGTTTTCAGGGGAGTGCGTTCTCTCTGCCATCTCCTCCCTATGTGTGTGTTGCTGCATGCAGCAGCTGCGTGTGTGTGTAAACTGCCCCTCCCCCTCGCAAGCAGGCGGGGGAGAGAGAGATGTTTCGTCTCGATTTACACATGCTATGACTCCGGGGGTACCTCCATTCGCTTCGTCTTGATCTGTTGATGTTATTTCATGTCTCGTTTGTCCATTGTGACGGTGGGAAAGCCAGGGAAATTTCCCGGAGATATACTGAGAAATCTTTGTAACAGCATTTTCCTGCGATCACAGCTGTTCACAGCTACGAGGCTGGGACCGCTTCCATTCGCTTCGTCTTGATCTGTAGATGTTATTTCATGTCTCATTTGTTCATTTTGAAGGAGAAAAAGTTGTACATTTAGTGAATTCAGAGTGTCTAAGATGCAAAAGTAGGCATGTTTGAGTACTCATGTCCAGTGGTTCACTGCGTTAACGCTCGCCCCTGGATGCGGTTGGTCGCGTGTTCGAATCCATGCTGTGGCATACTTTTTTTCATTTTCACCCTTTTTCTATGGATCTCCAAAAAGTGATCTTTTACATTTTCTGAGTCTGGAGGAATTCAACGGGAGTTTTCAGGGGAGTGCGTTCTCTCTGCCATCTCCTCCCTATGTGTGTGTTGCTGCATGCAGCAGCTGCGTGTGTGTGTAAACTGCCCCTCCCCCTCGCAAGCAGGCGGGGGAGAGAGAGATGTTTCGTCTCAATTTACACATGCTATGACTCCGGGGGTACCTCCATTCGCTTCGTCTTGATCTGTTGATGTTATTTCATGTCTCGTTTGTCCATTGTGACGGTGGGAAAGCCAGGGAAATGTCCCGGAGATATACTGAGAAATCTTTGTAACAGCATTTTCCTGCGATCACAGCTGTTCACAGCTACGAGGCTGGGACCGCTTCCATTCGCTTCGTCTTGATCTGTAGATGTTATTTAATGTCTCATTTGTTCATTTTGATGGAGAAAAGGTTGTACATTTAGTGAATTCAGAGTTTCTAAGATGCAAAAGTAGGCATGTTTGAGTACTCAGGTCCAGTGGCTCACTGCGTTGATGCTCGCCCCTGGATGCGGTTGGTCGTGTGTTCGAATCCATGCTGTGGCATACTTTTTTTCATTTTCACCCTTTTTCTATGGATCTCCAAAAAGTCAACTTTGACTTATTCTGAGTCTGGAGGAATTCAAGGGGAGTTTTCAAGGGACTCTACCCACCTTATGAGGCACTATTTTCGAATACTTCTTTCCATTTTCACCCTTTTTCTATGGATCTCCAAAAAGTGATCTTTTACATTTTCTGAGTCTGGAGGAATTCAAGGGGAGTTTTCAGGGGAGTGCGTTCTCTCTGCCATCTCCTCCCTATGTGTGTGTTGCTGCATGCAGCAGCTGCGTGTGTGTGTAAACTGCCCCTCCCCCTCGCAAGCAGGTGGGGGAGAGAGAGATGTTTCGTCTCGATTTACACATGCTATGACTCCGGGGGTACCTCCATTCGCTTCGTCTTGATCTGTTGATGTTATTTCATGTCTCGTGTGTCCATTGTGACGGTGGGAAAGCCAGTGAAATTTCCCGGAGATATACTGAGAAATCTTTGTAACAGCATTTTCCTGCGATCACAGCTGTTCACAGCTACGAGGCTGGGATCGCTTCCATTCGCTTCGTCTTGATCTGTAGATGTTATTTAATGTCTCATTTGTTCATTTTGATGGAGAAAAAGTTGTACATTTAGTGAATTCAGAGTTTCTAAGATGCAAAAGTAGGCATGTTTGAGTACTCAGGTCCAGTGGCTCACTGCGTTAATGCTCGCCCCTGGATGCGGTTGGTCGCGTGTTCGATTCCATACTGTGGAATACTTTTTTTCATTTTCACCCTTTTTCTATGGATCTCCAAAAAGTCAACTTTGACTTTTTCTGAGTCTGGAGGAATTCAAGGGGAGTTTTCAAGGGACTCTACCCGCCTTATGAGGCACTATTTTCGAATACTTTTTTCCATTTTCACCCTTTTTCTATGGATCTCCAAAAAGTGAACTTTTACATTTTCTGAGTCTGGAGGAATTCAAGGGGAGTTTTCAGGGGAGTGCATTCTCTCTGCCATCTCCTCCCTCTGTGTGCGTTGCTGCATGCAGCAGCTGCGTGTGTGTGTGTAAACTGCCCCTCCCCTTCGCAAGCAGGCGGGGGAGAGAGAGATGTTTCGTCTCGATTTACACATGCTATGACTCCGGGGGTACTTCCATTCGCTTCGTCTTGATCTGTTGATGTTATTTCATGTCTCATTTGTCCATTGTGACGGTGGCAAAGCCAGGGAAATGTCCCGGAGATATACTGAGAAATCTTTGGAACAGCATTTTCCTGCGATCACAGCTGTTCACAGCTACGAGGCTGGGACCGCTTCCATTCGCTTCGTCTTGATCTGTAGATGTTATTTCATGTCTCATTTGTTCATTTTGATGGAGAAAAAGTTGTACATTTAGTGAATTCAGAGTGTCTAAGATGCAAAAGTAGGCATGTTTGAGTACTCAGGTCCAGTGGCTCACTGCGTTAATGCTCGCCCCTGGATGCGGTTGGTCGCGTGTTCGAATCCATGCTGTAGCATACTTTTTTTCATTTTCACCCTTTTTCTATGGATCTCCAAAAAGTCAACTTCGACTTTTTCTGAGTCTGGAGGAATTCAAGGGGAGTTTTCAAGGGACTCTACCCGCCTTATGAGGCACTATTTTCGAATACTTTTTTCCATTTTCACCCTTTTTCTATGGATCTCCAAAAAGTGAACTTTTACATTTTCTGAGTCTGGAGGAATTCAAGGGGAGTTTTCAGGGGAGTGCGTTCTCTCTGCCATCTCCTCCCTGTGTGTGTGTTGCTGCATGCAGCAGCTGCGTGTGTGTGTAAACTGCCCCTCCACCTCGCAAGCAGGTGGGGGAGAGAGAGATGTTTCGTCTCAATTTACACATGCTATGACTCCGGGGGTACCTCCATTCGCTTCGTCTTGATCTGTTGATGTTATTTCATGTCTCGTTTGTCCATTGTGACGGTGGGAAAGCCAGGGAAATGTCCCGGAGATATACTGAGAAATCTTTGTAACAGCATTTTCCTGCGATCACAGCTGTTCGCAGCTACGAGGCTGGGACCGCTTCCATTCGCTTCGTCTTGATCTGTAGATGTTATTTAATGTCTCATTTTTTCATTTTGATGGAGAAAAAGTTGTACATTTAGTAAATTCAGAGTGTCTAAGATGCACAAGTAGGCATGTTTGAGTACTCAGGTCCAGTGGCTCACTGCGTTGATGCTCGCCCCTGGATGCGGTTGGTCGCGTGTTCGAATCCATGCTGTGGCATACTTTATTTCATTTTCACCCTTTTTCTATGGATCTCCAAAAAGTGAACTTTGACTTTTTCTGAGTCTGGAGGAATTCAAGGGGAGTTTTCAGGGGAGTGCGTTCTCTCTGCCATCTCCTCCCTGTGTGTGTGTTGCTGCATGCAGCAGCTGCGTGTGTGTGTAAACTGCCCCTCCCCTTCGCAAGCAGGCGGGGGAGAGAGAGATGTTTCGTCTCGATTTACACATGCTATGACTCCGGGGGTACCTCCATTCGCTTCGTCTTGATCTGTTGATGTTATTTCATGTCTCGTTTGTCCATTGTGACGGTGGGAAAGCCAGGGAAATGTCCCGGAGATATACTGAGAAATCTTTGGAACAGCATTTTCCTGCGATCACAGCTGTTCACAGCTACGAGGCTGGGATCGCTTCCATTCGCTTCGTCTTGATCTGTAGATGTTATTTAATGTCTCATTTGTTCATTTTGATGGAGCAAAAGTTGTACATTTAGTGAATTCAGAGTTTCTAAGATGCAAAAGTAGGCATGTTTGAGTACTCAGGTCCAGTGGCTCACTGCGTTAATGCTCGCCCCTGGATGCGGTTGGTCGCGTGTTCGATTCCATACTGTGGAATACTTTTTTTCATTTTCACCCTTTTTCTATGGATCTCCAAAAAGTCAACTTTGACTTTTTCTGAGTCTGGAGGAATTCAAGGGGAGTTTTCAAGGGACTCTACCCGCCTTATGAGGCACTATTTTCGAATACTTTTTTCCATTTTCACCCTTTTTCTATGGATCTCCAAAAAGTGAACTTTTACATTTTCTGAGTCTGGAGGAATTCAAGGGGAGTTTTCAGGGGAGTGCATTCTCTCTGCCATCTCCTCCCTCTGTGTGCGTTGCTGCATGCAGCAGCTGCGTGTGTGTGTGTAAACTGCCCCTCCCCTTCGCAAGCAGGCGGGGGAGAGAGAGATGTTTCGTCTCGATTTACACATGCTATGACTCCGGGGGTACTTCCATTCGCTTCGTCTTGATCTGTTGATGTTATTTCATGTCTCATTTGTCCATTGTGACGGTGGCAAAGCCAGGGAAATGTCCCGGAGATATACTGAGAAATCTTTGGAACAGCATTTTCCTGCGATCACAGCTGTTCACAGCTACGAGGCTGGGACCGCTTCCATTCGCTTCGTCTTGATCTGTAGATGTTATTTCATGTCTCATTTGTTCATTTTGATGGAGAAAAAGTTGTACATTTAGTGAATTCAGAGTGTCTAAGATGCAAAAGTAGGCATGTTTGAGTACTCAGGTCCAGTGGCTCACTGCGTTAATGCTCGCCCCTGGATGCGGTTGGTCGCGTGTTCGAATCCATGCTGTAGCATACTTTTTTTCATTTTCACCCTTTTTCTATGGATCTCCAAAAAGTCAACTTCGACTTTTTCTGAGTCTGGAGGAATTCAAGGGGAGTTTTCAAGGGACTCTACCCGCCTTATGAGGCACTATTTTCGAATACTTTTTTCCATTTTCACCCTTTTTCTATGGATCTCCAAAAAGTGAACTTTTACATTTTCTGAGTCTGGAGGAATTCAAGGGGAGTTTTCAGGGGAGTGCGTTCTCTCTGCCATCTCCTCCCTGTGTTTGTGTTGCTGCATGCAGCAGCTGCGTGTGTGTGTAAACTGCCCCTCCACCTCGCAAGCAGGTGGGGGAGAGAGAGATGTTTCGTCTCGATTTACACATGCTATGACTCCGGGGGTACCTCCATTCGCTTCGTCTTGATCTGTTGATGTTATTTCATGTCTCGTTTGTCCATTGTGACGGTGGGAAAGCCAGGGAAATGTCCCGGAGATATACTGAGAAATCTTTGTAACAGCATTTTCCTGCGATCACAGCTGTTCGCAGCTACGAGGCTGGGACCGCTTCCATTCGCTTCGTCTTGATCTGTAGATGTTATTTAATGTCTCATTTGTTCATTTTGATGGAGAAAAAGTTGTACATTTAGTAAATTCAGAGTGTCTAAGATGCACAAGTAGGCGTGTTTGAGTACTCAGGTCCAGTGGCTCACTGCGTTAAGGCTCGCCCCTGGATGCGGTTGGTCGCGTGTTCGAGTCCATGCTGTGGCATACTTTTTTTCATTTTCACCCTTTTTCTATGGATCTCCAAAAAGTCAACTTTGACTTTTTCTGAGTCTGGAGGAATTCAAGGGGAGTTTTCAAGGGACTCTACCCGCCTTATGAGGCACTATTTTCGAATACTTTTTTCCATTTTCACCCTTTTTCTATGGATCTCCAAAAAGTGAACTTTTACATTTTCTGAGTCTGGAGGAATTCAAGGGGAGTTTTCAGGGGAGTGCATTCTCTCTGCCATCTCCTCCCTGTGTGTGCGTTGCTGCATGTAGCAGCTGCGTGTGTGTGTGTAAACTGCCCCTCCCCTTCGCAAGCAGGCGGGGGAGAGAGAGATGTTTCGTCTCGATTTACACATGCTATGACTCCGGGGGTACTTCCATTCGCTTCGTCTTGATCTGTTGATGTTATTTCATGTCTCGTTTGTCCATTGTGACGGTGGGAAAGCCAGGGAAATGTCCCGGAGATATACTGAGAAATCTTTGTAACAGCATTTTCCTGCGATCACAGCTGTTCGCAGCTACGAGGCTGGGACCGCTTCCATTCGCTTCGTCTTGATCTGTAGATGTTATTTAATGTCTCATTTGTTCATTTTGATGGAGAAAAAGTTGTACATTTAGTAAATTCAGAGTGTCTAAGATGCACAAGTAGGCATGTTTGAGTACTCAGGTCCAGTGGCTCACTGTGTTAACGCTCGCCCCTGGATACGGTTGGTCGCGTGTTCGAATCCATGCTGTGGCATTCTTTTTTTCATTTTCACCCTTTTTCTATGGATCTCCAAAAAGTGATCTTTTACATTTTCTGAGTCTGGAGGAATTCAAGGGGAGTTTTCAGGGGAGTGCGTTCTCTCTGCCATCTCCTCCCTGTGTGTGTGTTGCTGCATGCAGCAGCTGCGTGTGTGTGTAAACTGCCCCTCCCCCTCGCAAGCAGGCGGGGGAGAGAGAGATGTTTCGTCTCGATTTACACATGCTATGACTCCGGGGGTACCTCCATTCGCTTCGTCTTGATCTGTTGATGTTATTTCATGTCTCGTTTGTCCATTGTGACGGTGGGAAAGCCAGGGAAATGTCCCGGAGATATACTGATAAATCTTTGTAACAGCATTTTCCTGCGATCACAGCTGTTCACAGCTACGAGGCTGGGATCGCTTCCATTCGCTTCGTCTTGATCTGTAGATGTTATTTAATGTCTCATTTGTTCATTTTGATGGAGAAAAAGTTGTACATTTAGTGAATTCAGAGTTTCTAAGATGCAAAAGTAGGCATGTTTGAGTACTCAGGTCCAGTGGCTCACTGCGATAATGCTCGCCCCTGGATGCGGTTGGTCGAGTGTTCGAATCCATGCTGTGGCATACTTTTTTTCATTTTCACCCTTTTTCTATGGATCTCCAAAAAGTCAACTTTGACTTTTTCTGAGTCTGGAGGAATTCAAGGGGAGTTTTCAAGGGACTCTACCCGCCTTATGAGGCACTATTTTCGAATACTTTTTTCCATTTTCACCCTTTTTCTATGGATCTCCAAAAAGTGAACTTTTACATTTTCTGAGCCTGGAGGAATTCATGGGGAGTTTTCAGGGGAGTGCATTCTCTCTGCCATCTCCTCCCTCTGTGTGCGTTGCTGCTTGCAGCAGCTGCGTGTGTGTGTGTAAACTGCCCCTCCCATTCGCAAGCAGGCGGGGGAGAGAGAGATGTTTCGTCTCGATTTACACATGCTATGACTCCGGGGGTACTTCCATTCGCTTCGTCTTGATCTGTTGATGTTATTTCATGTCTCGTTTGTCCATTGTGACGGTGGGAAAGCCAGGGAAATGTCCCGGAGATATACTGAGAAATCTTTGTAACAGCATTTTCCTGCGATCACAGCTGTTCAAAGCTACGAGGCTGGGACCGCTTCCATTCGCTTCGTCTTGATCTTTAGATGTTATTTAATGTCTCATTTGTTCATTTTGATGGAGAAAAAGTTGTACATTTAGTGAATTCAGAGTTTCTAAGATGCACAAGTAGGCATGTTTGAGTACTCAGGTCCAGTGGCTCACTGCGTTAATGCTCGCCCCTGGATGCGGTTGGTCGGGTGTTCGAATCCATGCTGTGGCATACTTTTTTTCATTTTCACCCTTTTTCTATGGATCTCCAAAAAGTCAACTTTGACTTTTTCTGAGTCTGGAGGAATTCAAGGGGAGTTTTCAAGGGACTCTACCCGCCTTATGAGGCACTATTTTCGAATACTTTTTTCCATTTTCACCCTTTTTCTATGGATCTCCAAAAAGTGAACTTTTACATTTTCTGAGTCTGGAGGAATTCAAGGGGAGTTTTCAGGGGAGTGCGTTCTCTCTGCCATCTCCTCCCTGTGTGTGCGTTGTTGCATGCAGCAGCTGCGTGTGTGTGTAAACTGCCCCTCCCCTTCGCAAGCAGGCGGGGGAGAGAGAGATGTTTCGTCTCGATTTACACATGCTATGACTCCGGGGGTACCTCCATTCGCTTCGTCTTGATCTGTTGATGTTATTTCATGTCTCGTTTGTCCATTGTGAAGGTGGGAAAGCCAGGGAAATGTCCCGGAGATATACTGAGAAATCTTTGTAACAGCATTTTCCTGCGATCACAGCTGTTCACAGCTACGAGGCTGGGACCGCTTCAATTCGCTTCGTCTTGATCTGTAGATGTTATTTAATGTCTCATTTGTTCATTTTGATGGAGAAAAAGTTGTACATTTAGTGAATTCAGAGTTTCTAAGATGCACAAGTAGCCATGTTTGAGTACTCAGGTCCAGTGGCTCACTGCGTTAACGCTGGCCCCTGGATGCGGTTGGTCGCGTGTTCGAATCCATGCTGTGGTGTACTTTTTTTCATTTTCACCCTTTTTCTATGGATCTCCAAAAAGTCAACTTTGACTTTTTCTGAGTCTGGAGGAATTCAAGGGGAGTTTTCAAGGGACTCTACCCGCCTTATGAGGCACTATTTTCGAATAATTTTTTCCATTTTCACCCTTTTTCTATGGATCTCCAAAAAGTCAACTTTGACTTTTTCTGAGTCTGGAGGAATTCAAGGGGAGTTTTCAAAGGACTCTACCCGCCTTATGAGGCACTATTTTCGAATACTTTTTTCCATTTTCACCCTTTTTCTATGGATCTCTAAAAGTGAACTTTTACATTTTCTGAGTCTGGAGGAATTCAAGGGGAGTTTTCAGGGGAGTGCATTCTCTCTGCCATCTCCTCCCTGTGTGTGCGTTGTTGCATGCAGCAGCTGCGTGTGTGTGTGTAAACTGCCCCTCCCCTTCGCAAGCAGGCGGGGGAGAGAGAGATGTTTCGTCTCGATTTACACATGCTATGACTCCGGGGGTACTTCCATTCGCTTCGTCTTGATCTGTTGATGTTATTTAATGTGTCGTTTGTCCATTGTGTTGGTGGGAAAGCCAGGGAAATGTCCCGGAGATATACTGAGAAATCTTTGTAACAGCATTTTCCTGCGATCACAGCTGTTCACAGCTACGAGACTGGGACCGCTTCCATTCGCTTCGTCTTGATCTGTAGATGTTATTTCATGTCTCATTTGTTCATTTTGATGGAGAAAAAGTTGTACATTTAGTGAATTCAGAGTGTCTAAGATGCACAAGTAGGCATATTTGCGTACTCAGGTCCAGTGGCTCACTGCGTTAACACTCGCCCCTGGATGCGGTTGGTCGCGTGTTCGAATCCATGCTGTGGCATTCTTTTTTTCATTTTCAACCTTTTTCTATGGATCTCCAAAAAGTGAACTTTTACATTTTCTGAGTCTGGAGGAATTCAAGGGGAGTTTCAGGGGAGTGCATTCTCTCTGCCATCTCCTCCCTGTGTGTGCGTTGCTGCATGCAGCAGCTGCGTGTGTGTGTGTGTAAACTGCCCTCCCCTTCGCAAGCAGGCGGGGGAGAGAGATATGTTTCGTCTCGATTTACACATGCTATGACTCCGGGGGTACTTCCATTCGCTTCGTCTTGATCTGTTGATGTTATTTCATGTCTCATTTGTCCATTGTGACGGTGGCAAAGCCAGGGAAATGTCCCGGAGATATACTGAGAAATCTTTGGAACAGCATTTTCCTGCGATCACAGCTGTTCGCAGCTACGAGGCTGGGACCGCTTCCATTCGCTTCGTCTTGATCTGTAGATGTTATTTCATGTCTCATTTGTTCATTTGATGGAGAAAAAGTTGTACATTTAGTGAATTCAGAGTTTCTAAGATGCACAAGTAGGCATGTTTGAGTACTCAGGTCCAGTGGCTCACTGCGTTAACGCTCGCCCCTGGATGCGGTTGGTCGCGTGTTCGAATCCATGCTGTAGCATACTTTTTTTCATTTTCACCCTTTTTCTATGGATCTCCAAAAAGTCAACTTTGACTTTTTCTGAGTCTGGAGGAATTCAAGGGGAGTTTTCAAGGGACTCTACCCGCCTTATGAGGCACTATTTTCGAATACTTTTTTCCATTTTCACCCTTTTTCTATGGATCTCCAAAAAGTGAACTTTTACATTTTCTGAGTCTGGAGGAATTCAAGGGGAGTTTTCCGGGGAGTGCGTTCTCTCTGCCATCTCCTCCCTGTGTGTGCGTTGTTGCATGCAGCAGCTGCGTGTGTGTGTAAACTGCCCCTCCCCTTCGCAAGCAGGCGGGGGAGAGAGAGATGTTTCGTCTCGATTTACACATGCTATGACTCCGGGGGTACCTCCATTCGCTTCGTCTTGATCTGTTGATGTTATTTCATGTCTCGTTTGTCCATTGTGAAGGTGGGAAAGCCAGGGAAATGTCCCGGAGATATACTGAGAAATCTTTGTAACAGCATTTTCCTGCGATCACAGCTGTTCACAGCTACGAGGCTGGGACCGCTTCAATTCGCTTCGTCTTGATCTGTAGATGTTATTTAATGTCTCATTTGTTCATTTTGAAGGAGAAAAAGTTGTACATTTAGTGAATTCAGAGTTTCTAAGATGCACAAGTAGCCATGTTTGAGTACTCAGGTCCAGTGGCTCACTGCGTTAACGCTGGCCCCTGGATGCGGTTGGTCGCGTGTTCGAATCCATGCTGTGGTGTACTTTTTTTCATTTTCACCCTTTTTCTATGGATCTCCAAAAAGTCAACTTTGACTTTTTCTGAGTCTGGAGGAATTCAAGGGGAGTTTTCAAGGGACTCTACCCGCCTTATGAGGCACTATTTTCGAATAATTTTTTCCATTTTCACCCTTTTTCTATGGATCTCCAAAAAGTCAACTTTGACTTTTTCTGAGTCTGGAGGAATTCAAGGGGAGTTTTCAAAGGACTCTACCCGCCTTATGAGGCACTATTTTCGAATACATTTTTCCATTTTCACCCTTTTTCTATGGATCTCCAAAAAGTGAACTTTTACATTTTCTGAGTCTGGAGGAATTCAAGGGGAGTTTTCAGGGGAGTGCATTCTCTCTGCCATCTCCTCCCTGTGTGTGCGTTGTTGCATGCAGCAGCTGCGTGTGTGTTTGTAAACTGCCCCTCCCCTTCGCAAGCAGGCGGGGGAGAGAGAGATGTTTCGTCTCGATTTACACATGCTATGACTCCGGGGGTACTTCCATTCGCTTCGTCTTGATCTGTTGATGTTATTTAATGTGTCGTTTGTCCATTGTGTTGGTGGGAAAGCCAGGGAAATGTCCCGGAGATATACTGAGAAATCTTTGTAACAGCATTTTCCTGCGATCACAGCTGTTCACAGCTACGAGGCTGGGACCGCTTCAATTCGCTTCGTCTTGATCTGTAGATGTTATTTAATGTCTCATTTGTTCATTTTGATGGAGAAAAAGTTGTACATTTAGTGAATTCAGAGTTTCTAAGATGCACAAGTAGCCATGTTTGAGTACTCAGGTCCAGTGGCTCACTGCGTTAACGCTGGCCCCTGGATGCGGTTGGTCGCGTGTTCGAATCCATGCTGTGGTGTACTTTTTTTCATTTTCACCCTTTTTCTATGGATCTCCAAAAAGTCAACTTTGACTTTTTCTGAGTCTGGAGGAATTCAAGGGGAGTTTTCAAGGGACTCTACCCGCCTTATGAGGCACTATTTTCGAATACTTTTTTCCATTTTCACCCTTTTTCTATGGATCTCCAAAAAGTGAACTTTTACATTTTCTGAGTCTGGAGGAATTCAAGGGGAGTTTTCAGGGGAGTGCATTCTCTCTGCCATCTCCTCCCTGTGTGTGCGTTGCTGCATGCAGCAGCTGCGTGTGTGTGTGTAAACTGCCCCTCCCCTTCGCAAGCAGGCGGGGGAGAGAGAGATGTTTCGTCTCGATTTACACATGCTATGACTCCGGGGGTACTTCCATTCGCTTCGTCTTGATCTGTTGATGTTATTTCATGTCTCATTTGTCCATTGTGACGGTGGCAAAGCCAGGGAAATGTCCCGGAGATATACTGAGAAATCTTTGGAACAGCATTTTCCTGCGATCACAGCTGTTCACAGCTACGAGGCTGGGACCGCTTCCATTCGCTTCGTCTTGATCTGTAGATGTTATTTCATGTCTCATTTGTTCATTTTGATGGAGAAAAAGTTGTACATTTAGTGAATTCAGAGTGTCTAAGATGCAAAAGTAGGCATGTTTGAGTACTCAGGTCCAGTGGCTCACTGCGTTAATGGTCGCCCCTGGATGCGGTTGGTCGCGTGTTCGAATCCATGCTGTAGCATACTTTTTTTCATTTTCACCCTTTTTCTATGGATCTCCAAAAAGTCAACTTCGACTTTTTCTGAGTCTGGAGGAATTCAAGGGGAGTTTTCAAGGGACTCTACCCGCCTTATGAGGCACTATTTTCGAATACTTTTTTCCATTTTCACCCTTTTTCTATGGATCTCCAAAAAGTGAACTTTTACATTTTCTGAGTCTGGAGGAATTCAAGGGGAGTTTTCAGGGGAGTGCGTTCTCTCTGCCATCTCCTCCCTATGTGTGTGTTGCTGCATGCAGCAGCTGCGTGTGTGTGTAAACTGCCCCTCCCCCTCGCAAGCAGGCGGGGGAGAGAGAGATGTTTCGTCTCGATTTACACATGCTATGACTCCGGGGGTACCTCCATTCGCTTCGTCTTGATCTGTTGATGTTATTGCATGTCTTGTTTGTCCATTGTGACGGTGGGAAAGCCAGGGAAATGTCCCGGAGATATACTGAGAAATCTTTGTAACAGCATTTTCCTGCGATCACAGCTGTTCACAGCTACGAGGCTGGGACCGCTTCCTTTCGCTTCGTCTTGATCTGTAGATGTTATTTAATGTCTCATTTGTTCATTTTGATGGAGAAAAAGTTGTACATTTAGTGAATTCAGAGTTTCTAAGATGCACAAGTAGCCATGTTTGAGTACTCAGGTCCAGTGGCTCACTGCGTTAACGCTGGCCCCTGGATGCGGTTGGTCGCGTGTTCGAATCCATGCTGTGGTGTACTTTTTTTCATTTTCACCCTTTTTCTATGGATCTCCAAAAAGTCAACTTTGACTTTTTCTGAGTCTGGAGGAATTCAAGGGGAGTTTTCAAGGGACTCTACCCGCCTTATGAGGCACTATTTTCGAATACTTTTTTCCATTTTCACCCTTTTTCTATGGATCTCCAAAAAGTGAACTTTTACATTTTCTGAGTCTGGAGGAATTCAAGGGGAGTTTTCAGGGGAGTGCATTCTCTCTGCCATCTCCTCCCTGTGTGTGCGTTGCTGCATGCAGCAGCTGCGTGTGTGTGTGTAAACTGCCCCTCCCCTTCGCAAGCAGGCGGGGGAGAGAGAGATGTTTCGTCTCGATTTACACATGCTATGACTCCGGGGGTACTTCCATTCGCTTCGTCTTGATCTGTTGATGTTATTTCATGTCTCATTTGTCCATTGTGACGGTGGGAAAGCCAGGGAAATGTCCCGGAGATATACTGAGAAATCTTTGTAACAGCATTTTCCTACGATCACAGCTGTTCACAGCTACGAGGCTGGGACCGCTTCCATTCGCTTCGTCTTGATCTGTAGATGTTATTTAATGTCTCATTTGTTCATTTTGATGGAGAAAAAGTTGTACATTTAGTGAATTCAGAGTTTCTAAGATGCACAAGTAGGCATGTTTGAGTACTCAGGTCCAGTGGCTCACTGCGTTAACGCTCGCCCCTGGATGCGGTTGGTCGCGTGTTCGAGTCCATGCTGTGGCATACTTTTTTTCATTTTCACCCTTTTTCTATGGATCTCCAAAAAGTCAACTTTGACTTTTTCTGAGTCTGGAGGAATTCAAGGGGAGTTTTCAAGGGACTCTACCCGCCTTATGAGGCACTATTTTCGAATACTTTTTTCCATTTTCACCCTTTTGCTATGGATCTCCAAAAAGTGAACTTTTACATTTTCTGAGTCTGGAGGAATTCAAGGGGAGTTTTCAGGGGAGTGCATTCTCTCTGCCATCTCCTCCCTGTGTGTGCGTTGCTGCATGCAGCAGCTGCGTGTGTGTGTGTGTAAACTGCCCCTCCCCTTCGCAAGCAGGCGGGGGAGAGAGAGATGTTTCGTCTCGATTTACACATGCTATGACTCCGGGGGTACTTCCATTCGCTTCGTCTTGATCTGTTGATGTTATTTCATGTCTCGTTTGTCCATTGTGACGGTGGCAAAGCCAGGGAAATGTCCCGGAGATATACTGAGAAATCTTTGTAACAGCATTTTCCTGCGATCACAGCTGTTCACAGCTACGAGGCTGGGACCGCTTCCATTCGCTTCGTCTTGATCTGTAGATGTTATTTCATGTCTCATTTGTTCATTTTGATGGAGAAAAAGTTGTACATTTAGTTTATTTCATGTCTTGTTTGTCCATTGTGACGGTGGGAAAGCCAGGGAAATGTCCCGGAGATATACTGAGAAATCTTTGTAACAGCATTTTCCTGCGATCACAGCTGTTCGCAGCTACGAGGCTGGGACCGATTCCATTCGCTTCGTCTTGATCTGTAGATGTTATTTAATGTCTCAGTTGTTCATGTTGATGGAGAACAAGTTGTACATTTAGTGAATTCAGAGTTTCTAAGATGCAAAAGTAGGCATGTTTGAGTACTCAGGTCCAGTGGCTCACTGCGTTAATGCTCGCCCCTGGATGCGGTTGGTCGCGTGTTCGAATCCATGCTGTGGCATACTTTTTTTCATTTTCACCCTTTTTCTATGGATCTCCAAAAAGTCAACTTTGACTTTTTCTGAGTCTGGAGGAATTCAAGGGGAGTTTTCAAGGGACTCTACCCGCCTTATGAGGCACTATTTTCGAATACTTTTTTCCATTTTCACCCTTTTTCTATGGATCTCCAAAAAGTGAAGTTTTACATTTTCTGAGTCTGGAGGAATTCAAGGGGAGTTTTCAGGGGAGTGCGTTCTCTCTGCCATCTCCTCCCTGTGTGTGCGTTGCTGCATGCATCAGCTGTGTGTGTGTGTAAACTGCCCCTCCCCCTCGCAAGCAGGCGGGGGAGAGAGAGATGTTTCGTCTCGATTTACACATGCTATGACTCCGGGGGTACTTCCATTCGCTTCGTCTTGATCTGTTGATGTTATTTCATGTCTTGTTTGTCCATTGTGACGGTGGGAAAGCCAGGGAAATGTCCCGGAGATATACTGAGAAATCTTTGTAACAGCATTTTCCTGCGATCACAGCTGTTCGCAGCTACGAGGCTGGGACCGCTTCCATTCGCTTTGTCTTGATCTGTAGATGTTATTTAATGTCTCAGTTGTTCATGTTGATGGAGAAAAAGTTGTACATTTAGTGAATTCAGAGTTTCTAAGATGCAAAAGTAGGCATGTTTGAGTACTCAGGTCCAGTGGCTCACTGCGTTAATGCTCGCCCCTGGATGCGGTTGGTCGCGTGTTCGAATCCATGCTGTAGCATACTTTTTTTCATTTTCACCCTTTTTCTATGGATCTCCAAAAAGTCAACTTCGACTTTTTCTGAGTCTGGAGGAATTCAAGGGGAGTTTTCAAGGGACTCTACCCGCCTTATGAGGCACTATTTTCGAATACTTTTTTCCATTTTCACCCTTTTTCTATGGATCTCCAAAAAGTGAACTTTTACATTTTCTGAGTCTGGAGGAATTCAAGGGGAGTTTTCAGGGGAGTGCGTTCTCTCTGCCATCTCCTCCCTGTGTGTGCGTTGCTGCATGCAGCAGCTGCGTGTGTGTGTAAACTGCCCCTCCCCTTCGCAAGCAGGCGGGGGAGAGAGAGATGTTTCGTCTCAATTTACACATGCTATGACTCCGGGGGTACCTCCATTCGCTTCGTCTTGATATGTTGATGTTATTTCATGTCTCGTTTGTCCATTGTGACGGTGGGAAAGCCAGGGAAATGTCCCGGAGATATACTGATAAATCTTTGTAACAGCATTTTCCTGCGATCACAGCTGTTCACAGCTACGAGGCTGGGACCGCTTCCATTCGCTTCGTCTTGATATGGAGATGTTATTTCATGTCTCATTTGTTCATTTTGATGGAGAAAAGGTTGTACATTTAGTGAATTCAGAGTGTCTAAGATGCACAAGTAGTCATGTTTGAGTACTCAGGTCCAGTGGCTCACTGCGTTAACGCTCGCCCCTGGATGCTGTTGGTCGCGTGTTCGAGTCCATGCTGTGGCATACTTTTTTTCATTTTCACCCTTTTTCTATGGATCTCCAAAAAGTCAACTTTGACTTTTTCTGAGTCTGGAGGAATTCAAGGGGAGTTTTCAAGGGACTCTACCCGCCTTATGAGGCACTATTTTCGAATACTTTTTTCCATTTTCACCCTTTTTCTATGGATCTCCAAAAAGTGAACTTTTACATTTTCTGAGTCTGGAGGAATTCAAGGGGAGTTTTCAGGGGAGTGCATTCTCTCTGCCATCTCCTCCCTGTTTGTGCGTTGCTGCATGCAGCAGCTGCGTGTGTGTGTGTAAACTGCCCCTCCCCTTCGCAAGCAGGCGGGGGAGAGAGAGATGTTTCGTCTCGATTTACACATGCTATGACTCCGGGGGTACCTCCATTCGCTTCGTCTTGATCTGTTGATGTTATTTCATGTCTCGTTTGTCCATTGTGACGGTGGGAAAGCCAGGGAAATGTCCCGGAGATATACTGAGAAATCTTTGTAACAGTATTTTCCTGCGATCACAGCTGTTCACAGCTACGAGGCTGGGACCGCTTCCATTCACTTCGTCTTGATCTGTAGATGTTATTTAATGTCTCATTTGTTCATTTTGATGGAGAAAAAGTTGTACATTTAGTGAATTCAGAGTTTCTAAGATGCACAAGTAGCCATGTTTGAGTACTCAGGTCCAGTGGCTCACTGCGTTAACGCTCGCCCCTGGATGCTGTTGGTCGCGTGTTCGAGTCCATGCTGTGGCATACTTTTTTTCATTTTCACCCTTTTTCTATGGATCTCCAAAAAGTCAACTTTGACTTTTTCTGAGTCTGGAGGAATTCAAGGGGAGTTTTCAAGGGACTCTACCCGCCTTATGAGGCACTATTTTCGAATACTTTTTTCCATTTTCACCCTTTTTCTATGGATCTCCAAAAAGTGAACTTTTACATTTTCTGAGTCTGGAGGAATTCAAGGGGAGTTTTCAGGGGAGTGCATTCTCTCTGCCATCTCCTCCCTGTTTGTGCGTTGCTGCATGCAGCAGCTGCGTGTGTGTGTGTAAACTGCCCCTCCCCTTCGCAAGCAGGCGGGGGAGAGAGAGATGTTTCGTCTCGATTTACACATGCTATGACTCCGGGGGTACTTCCATTCGCTTCGTCTTGATCTGTTGATGTTATTTCATGTCTCGTTTGTCCATTGTGACGGTGGCAAAGCCAGGGAAATGTCCCGGAGATATACTGAGAAATCTTTGTAACAGTATTTTCCTGCGATCACAGCTGTTCACAGCTACGAGGCTGGGACCGCTTCCATTCGCTTCGTCTTGATCTGTAGATGTTATTTCATGTCTCATTTGTTCATTTTGATGGAGAAAAAGTTGTACATTTAGTGAATTCAGAGTTTCTAAGATGCAAAAGTAGGCATGTTTGAGTACTCAGGTCCAGTGGCTCACTGCGTTAACGCTCTGATCACGCCCGCTAGGAGCGCATTGAGAGTGAGCAGTGTATGTGTGGACGCAAAAGTTTGGGACGAATTTGGACAAAGTGGAGCAAATAAGACGGTTTTTGCACTTTATTTTTGGACAAACAGCCCCCCAAACAGCTTTGCTGTCGGGGGGGATACTTTCAAACCGTGTTTTGTGAACATCAGAGGAGAAAATACGAGGAGCAACAGCGCGAACGCAGCGAGAGTGCTGGAGGAAGCAGGTCAATTGTTTGCTGAGGAAACGGGACAAAGTGTTTAAAACAAGCGTTTTAATCGCGATCTTTTCCGGCAAAAACCCCCCCCCCAAACAGCTCAGCTGTCTGGGGGGACAAACATTGAAGGTGCGTTGTGGAGAAAATGGAGAAAAGAACGGAGAATAAGGACGTGAATCCTGGAATGTCTGGAATGTCTGGAATGCGGGGGGCGGCGAAGAAAGCGGGAGAAGCCGAGCTGAATGCAGCGGAGCATGCTGGAGAAACGGGAGGAAAACCGACAATGCAGACGGATACTGAGGGCTCTACACAAGGAAAGGATGTAAGAGAGGCGGCCTGCATGATGGGAAATATAAGGAATGAAGAGGAGAAAGCGAAGCTGCTGCTGGAGAGGAAGCTGGATGAGAGGAGCCGGGAGGAAAGAGAGGCGGAAAAAGCCGGACTAATGAAAGGAAAGGCTGGAAAGAAGGGAATTATGGAGAGAGAAGAGGAGATGGGTGCATTTCAATCCGGAACAAGCACAACAACGGCTTCAAAGAGACTGGGAGGAGGACATTGCGGAGCGGAACAGAACCCGGAAGAGGGCGCGAGGAATAGCAGCGGAGGCATTAAGGAACGCGCAGGGAAGAGCGGCGAGGCTCTAAAGACAAGCGGAGGGTCAGAAAATGCACAGGAGAGTGCGCAGAGAAGAACAGAAGAGGAGGAAAGCCGGGAGAACACGGGAGAAGGACAAAAGTTCGTGAATGGAGACGACGGAAGGAAAGAGGAGGGTCCTGGACAAAGAAAGAAAACGGACGGAGAAAAAGAGAGAAACAGTTTGAAACAGGGCAGTAGCCAAGTAAAAGAGAGGGGGGGAAGGGTGGGAGAAGGGAATGAGGACATTAGTTACCGGGCGGATCTGACACTGGCGGTGACGGTGGAGGGGGGCTTGGGAAAGATTACAATGTTGGACATGCTGTGTGAAATACAGGATGAGTGTGGGGAGGTGCTGGGATGCAGGCTGAAGGGGGAAAGGTATGAGGTGACAATGAGATATGTGGAGGGAAAGAAGAGATTGCTGGAGGGGCTGAGGGTGAAGGGGGTGGTTATAAAGGCAGAGGAGTTAACTGCGATGGAGGTGATGGTGTCCTTTATGTACATGCCGATATATATCGAGGATGACCAGATCCTGAGGAGGCTGTTTGAGTGGGGGGTTAAGGCGGTTTCGCCCATCAAAAGACGTTATGTAAAGAACACCAGGGAGGGGATGAGGATAGCGGACGGGACACGCTTCCTCAAAGTTTCTCTTAATGAGAAGGTAACATCACTGCCGTACTCGACACAATTTAGAGTGGAGGGGGGGGCAGAATACGTAAGGGTCATACATGACAGACAGGTGGCGGTGTGCAGAAACTGTCTAAGGGCGGGGCACATTTTTAGGGAGTGTCCGGAGATAAAATGTTACAGGTTTGGGGGTGTTGGGCATTTTGCGAGGGATTGTGCTGGGGAAGAGAGGGTGAGAAGGAGAGAACAGGCCAGGCCTGAAAAGGAGGGGGAGAGGGAGAGGTACAATGTGGAGGAGGAAGCGGGGCAGGAGGTGGAAGGGGTGGATAAAGAAGAGGGGGGGGGGGAGGATGAGGAGGCTGAGGAAGTGATAGAGGGAGAGAAGGTAGTGGTGGTGGCGGTGGGGCAGAAAGAAATAGGGGGGGAACAGAAGGAAGGAGGGAAGAAAAGACAACATGAGGGGGTAGCGGAGGAGGGAAATGAGGGGACACAGACAGTGGGGAAAGGGAAGGTGAAAAAGAAGAAAACAAAGACGGAGAGAAAGAAAAGTCCGAACGGCGAAGGTGTGGAGAAGAAGGAGGAGGTGACGGCGGTGGAGGAGAGAGGAGAATCGGTGATGGTGGCGGAGGAGAGAGAAGAAGCGGAGAAGGTGGGGGAGCAGAGAGTGGAAGATGAAATTACGTTGCTCTTGAAGGACGATGACGAAATCATAGAGGTGACGGTGGGAGAGCAGGAGATCGAGGAGCGGGTCGAGGTTCCGAGGACCAGGGGACGGAGTAGGAGTCCGATGACGCCTGGGAGAGAGGGATCGAGGGTCGGAGGAGGTGACTCAAAACCATCAGGAATAACCGTGAGAGGGAAAGTGAAAACACGTTCACAAGTGGAGAAGAATGTGAAAGGAGTCGGTGGAGATGAACTGGACAGCGAAAGGTGAGCTGAAGGAGAACTTTTGGAATACTCCAACGCTAATCCCCTTTAAATAACAATGGTGAAGATTGTTTCTTTCAACGGCTGTGGCCTGGAAAAGAAGGACAAGTGGGAACATAATTTTTTTTTCAAACTTTACATGCAATGGTGACGATATGTACATTTAATGGCCGGGGGCTAAAAACAAAGGACAGAAGGGACAGGGCTTTACTGCTATGTACAGCTGATGTCATATGCCTACAGGAGACACACTGGGACAATGAAAGTGTGGGTGATGTGATAATGGGATGGATGGGGAGGGTATTTTTCAATAATGGTGGTTTGAATGCAAGAGGGGTGGCAATATTGTTTAGAATGGGAAAAGTGGAAAGTGTGAAAAAGGTGGAGGATGATGGAAAAGGAAGGATGATTATTGCAGAGTTTGGTTATATGGGGGAAATGTATAGACTGATGAATATTCATGCGCCTAATGTGGAGAAAGAAAGAAAGAGTTTTTTTGAGGGTCTGGATGGGAAGTGTGGGGGAAATTGTGTGGTGGTGGGTGATTTCAATGTGAGGTGTGGAAGGATTGATGTGGCGGGTGGGATGAGTTATAGAAATGACTCCTCACGAGGTGCATTGGAGAAACTGATGAGGGAGAACGGCTTAAGAGATGTGTGGAGAGAAAGGAATTTGGATGAGAGGGTATATACTAGAAAACAGGTGGTGGGGGGTGTGTTGAAGCAGAGTAGGATAGACTTGGTGCTGTGCAAGGGAAGGATAGGTGGGAAGGTGGGGACTTTTAAACATACAACGACTAGCTTGAGTGATCATGTTATCCTTGGCTTTAAGCTGGATGATGGATGTAAGGGAAGAGGGGGAGGGGTGTGGTGCCTAAACGCTGCTCTGCTTAAGGATGAGAAATACAAAAAGATGATGAATGAATGGTTAAGGAAGCAAGAGAAAATGGATGGTGAGGATGAAGGAGAATGGTGGGAGGGCCTAAAAAGAGAAATAAAAAAAATGAGCATAAAGTTCAGTTGTGGAAGAAATAAAAGAGGGAGAGAGAGGGAGGAGAGGTTAAAAGAGGAACTAAATAAAGAAGCAGAGAAGATAGAGGGAGAGGTAGGGAGAGATTTAGGGGTCTACAATAGTCTTAGGGATGAGTTAGGGATAGTGGAAAGAGAGAGGTGTATGGGGGCAATCGTCAGGAGTAGGGCAAGATATTTAGTTGAAGGGGAAAAATGTACAGGTTTTTTCTTAGGGATGGAGAATAGGAAGCAGGGGAACAATCAGATTAGGCAGATAGAGGGTAAGGGGGGTGAGATTATTACAGACTTAGTAGGGATAGTTAAGAGGGTGGAAGAGTTTTATAGAGAGCTCTTCCAGGAGGAAGTTAATGAAAAAGAGAGCCTGGAAAAGACTCTGGGGAGCATGAGGGCGGTGTTGACAGAAGAAGGAAGAGAGTTGTGCGAAGGGGAGATGGGAAAAGAGGAAATAGAGGCAGCAATAGATGGCATTGGCAAAAATAAAAGCCCGGGACTAGATGGCCTAACTGCAGAGTTCTACATGGAATTTAAGGCTGTGCTAGTCCCAATGTTGAAGGAGTTGTTTAAGAGCTTCGAAGAGAAGGATGAACTGCCGGACGGATTGTCAACAGGGGTGATTAGCATATTGTACAAAAAGGGTAGTAGGGATAAATTAGGGAACTATAGGCCGTTAAGTATGTTGAATGGGGATTATAAGATTATGGCACGGGTGTTATCCAATAGAATGAAGAGGGTTATTGGTGCGGTGGTGGGGAGCACCCAGGCATATAGTATTCCTGGAAGGGATATATGTGACACAGTTTGTAGTATTAGGGACACGGTAAATCATATGAAGGGTGGAGAAGGAGGGGTGTTGGTAAGCTTAGATCTGAACAAGGCGTTCGATAGGGTTAATCACGTTTATTTATTCAGGGTTTTGGTAAAAGCAGGGTTTGGGAGGGGGTTTGTTGGGTGGATAAGGAGAATTTATAGGAAAGCCATGAGTTGCGTTAAGGTTAATGGGATCATCACAAATGTATTTAAGTTAGGGAGATCCGTCCGGCAGGGATGCCCTCTATCGGCGATGCTCTATGCATTATCAGCGGAGCCCCTTGCGGCTTTGCTACAACAGAATGAGAGGGTAAAGGGGGTGATGGTGCCGGGGGGAGGGATAAGTGTAGTATTCCAATATGCGGATGATAATACAATCACCGTAAGAGACATGGAAAGTGTAAGAGGGGTCTTAGAGAGTGTGGAGATATATGGAAGAGCTTCAGGGGCTAAAATTAATATGGAAAAGTCAGAGTACATGGTGCTGGGAAATGGTGATGTAGGGAGAGAGGAGTTAGGTTTAAAAGAGAATAAGGAATATATTAGGGTACTGGGTATTAATGTGGGTTTGAAGGACAGAGAGGGGAGGGATGTGCAATATGAGGGAGTGGTGGGTAGTTTAAAAAAGACCCTAAGCTTCTGGAAACTGAGGAGATTAAAACTGAGGGGGAAAGTTATAGTAGTAAATGGTCTCATCATGAGCAAGCTAGTTTATGTAATGAGTGTAATGGAGGTGCCAGACAGAGTAATAAAAGAGGTAAATAAAATAGTGAGTGAGTTCATGTGGGAGGGGAAGGGAGTGAGGATAGCTAGGGAGGTTCTAGAGAATGACTATAAAGATGGGGGGCTAAAACTAATAAATGTGGAAAGGAAGATGAAAGCAATGAGGGTCAAAACGATGATAAAATATCTAAATAAGGGAAATAAGCATGTGTGGAAAGAATTTTTGAGAGACAGTATAAATAAAGGAGGGGGGTGTGGGGACAGTGGGATATTTATGCGCTTTAAGAAAGGGTGGATGAATGGAATGAATGATTTTCAAAGGGAGGTGATGAATGCGTGGGGAGAGTTCTTGGGGAATGTGAAGTATGAATGTGAGAATGCGCAGCAGGTATGGAAACAACCCATATTCCAAAACTATAGGATAATGAAAGAGGGCGAAGTATTATTTAATTTACCAATGTGGAGGGCTGGATTTAGGGTAATAAGAGACCTAGTCTATGAGTATGTTCCGGGGTTCATGAGGGCTCAAGTTATTGTTGATGGGACAAGGGAAAATAATCTGTTAATGGGGGGAAGGACAGCAGAAGGCATGATGGAGAGCATCAAAGAGGGGATGCCGGTGGAATGGAGGAGGATGGTGGAGAGCAAGAAGGTGGGAGGGGGCGAAAGTGAGGTAGCGCTATATGTGGGTGAAGGGGTGAAGCTGGGAGACCTTAGCACGAAAAGGATATACAAAACCCTTGGGAAGGGGGATGCAAGGAGACCAGCATCAGAAAAGGTATGGGAAAAGGTGATGGGGGGGAATGGATGTGAAAAAGATGTGGGTGAATCTGAGAGTGAGAGGGAATAGTGTGGAGGGTGAGCACTTTGATTTCTGTTTAAGGCACAACAGGGTGTTCAACAATTTAATAATAAGTATGTTTGACAAAGAGGTTAAGAGAGAATGTGATGTGTGTAAGGTGGGAGTGGAGAATTGTATGCATGAGTTTTTTGAGTGTGGGGAATTAAGGGGGTTCTTTGGGAAAATAAAAGAATTGATATGCAGGTGCTGGGATGAAGGGGTGTTAAAATGTCTAGAGTGGAAAGAATTGTGGTTGTTTGGGTTGAGTGGGAGAAGGGATGGGTGCAATGTTGATATGTTAAATCTATGTTTAAGCCAGGCAAGATATGCGGTGAAAATAAGAAGGAATGTAGCACACTATGAGGGGAGAGTGGATGGAGTGTGGGGAATTATGAAGAGGAATATAATGAGGGTTGTTGGAATGTTATATGTGTACAAAGATAATGAGATGTTCATGAAAGAACATGTTGATGGTTGTACACTGATAGAAGTGAATGATGGAAAGCTTAAGTATAATTTTGAAAAATAAGGAATGATGACCTGTGAAAGGGGAATAAATGTAAAAGAATGGTGGATTAGGGATGTCGGGGAAGTGAAAGACAAGATAGGACTGTGATGTATACTTTGTATTAAATGCATTGGGGTCCTCTTCTTTTTGGGGGATTTGTTATGCAATGTGAGTGTTTGTTTAATCTGTGTGAAAACATTTTGATAATGAATAATAAAAAAAAAAAAAAAAAAAAAAAAAAAAAAAAAAAATGCTCGCCCCTGGATGCGGTTGGTCGCGTGTTCGAATCCATACTGTGGCATGCTTTTTTTCATTTTCACCCTTTTTCTATGGATCTCCAAAAAGTGATCTTTTACATTTTCTGAGTCTGGAGGAATTCAAGCGGAGTTTTCAGGGGAGTGCGTTCTCTCTGCCATCTCCTCCCTGTGTGTGTGTTACTGCAGGCAGCAGCTGCGTGTGTGTGTAAACTGCCCCTCCCTCTCGCAAGCAGGCGGGGGAGAGAGAGATGTTTTGTCTCGATTTACACATGCTATGACTCCGGGGGTACCTCCATTCGCTTCGTCTTGATCTGTTGATGTTATGTCATGTCTCGTTTGTCCATTGTGACGGTGGGAAAGCCAGGGAAATGTCCCGGAGATATACTGAGAAATCTTTGTAACAGCATTTTCCTGCGATCACAGCTGTTCACAGCTAAAAGGCTGGGACCGCTTCCATTCGCTTCGTCTTGATCTGTAGATGTTATTTAATGTCTCATTTGTTCATTTTGATGGAGAAAAAGTTGTACATTTAGTGAATTCAGAGTTTCTAAGATGCACAAGTAGGCATGTTTGAGTACTCAGGTCCAGTGGCTCACTGCGTTAACGCTCGCCCCTGGATGCGGTTGGTCGCGTGTTCGAGTCCATGCTGTGGCATACTTTTTTTCATTTTCACCCTTTTTCTATGGATCTCCAAAAAGTCAACTTTGACTTTTTCTGAGTCTGGAGGAATTCAAGGGGAGTTTTCAAGGGACTCTACCCGCCTTATGAGGCACTATTTTCGAATACTTTTTTCCATTTTCACCCTTTTTCTATGGATCTCCAAAAAGTGAACTTTTACATTTTCTGAGTCTGGAGGAATTCAAGGGGAGTTTTCAGGGGAGTGCATTCTCTCTGCCATCTCCTCCCTCTGTGTGCGTTGCTGCATGCAGCAGCTGCGTGTGTGTGTGTAAACTGCCCCTCCCCTTCGCAAGCAGGCGGGGGAGAGAGAGATATTTCGTCTCGATTTACACATGCTATGACTCCGGGGGTACTTCCATTCGCTTTGTCTTGATCTGTTGATGTTATTTCATGTCTCGTTTGTCCATTGTGACGGTGGGAAAGCCAGGGAAATGTCCCGGAGATATACTGATAAATCTTTGTAACAGCATTTTCCTGCGATCACAGCTCTTCACAGCTACGAGGCTGGGACCGCTTCCATTTGCTTCGTCTTGATCTGGAGATGTTATTTCATGTCTCAGTTGTTCATTTTGATGGAGAAAAAGTTGTACATTTAGTGAATTCAGAGTTTCTAAGATGCAAAAGTAGGCATGTTTGAGTACTCAGGTCCAGTGGCTCACTGCGTTAATGCTCGCCCCTGGATGCGGTTGGTCGCGTGTTCGAATCCATGCTGTGGCATACTTTTTTTCATTTTCACCCTTTTTCTATGGATCTCCAAAAAGTGATATTTTACATTTTCTGAGTCTGGAGGAATTCAAGGGGAGTTTTCAGGGGAGTGCGTTCCCTCTGCCATCTCCTCCCTGTGTGTGCGTTGCTGCATGCAGCAGCTGCGTGTGTGTGTAAACTGCCCCTCCCCTTCACAAGCAGGCGGGGGAGAGAGAGATGTTTCGTATCGATTTACACATGCTATGACTCCGGGGGTACCTCCATTCGCTTCGTCTTGATCTGTTGATGTTATTTCATGTCTCGTTTGTCCATTGTGACGGTGGGAAAGCCAGGGAAATGTCCCGGAGATATACTGAGAAATCTTTGTAACAGTATTTTCCTGCGATCACAGCTGTTCACAGCTACGAGGCTGGGACCGCTTCCATTCGCTTCGTCTTGATCTGTAGATGTTATTTAATGTCTCATTTGTTCATTTTGATGGAGAAAAAGTTGTACATTTAGTGAATTCAGAGTTTCTAAGATGCACAAGTAGGCATGTTTGAGTACTCAGGTCCAGTGGCTCACTGCGTTAACGCTCGCCCCTTGATGCGGTTGGTCGCGTGTTCGAATCCATGCTGTGGTGTACTTTTTTTCATTTTCACCCTTTTTCTATGGATCTCCAAAAAGTCAACTTTGACTTTTTCTGAGTCTGGAGGAATTCAAGGGGAGTTTTCAAGGGACTCTACCCGCCTTATGAGGCACTATTTTCGAATACTTTTTTCCATTTTCACCCTTTTTCTATGGATCTCCAAAAAGTGAACTTTTACATTTTCTGAGTCTGGAGGAATTCAAGGGGAGTTTTAAGGGGAGTGCGTTCTCTCTGCCATCTCCTCCCTGTGTGTGCGTGGCTGCATGCAGCAGCTGTGTGTGTGTGTAAACTGCCCCTCCCCCTCAAAAGCAGGCGGGTTAGGGAATGTTCCGGTATTTGGACAACATTAACATGGGATCACTCCGGTCAATGTACGTACTTCGTCTCACTGGAATATTAATGGCCAGA